>NC_069499.1:47123664-47351164 GCF_027579735.1 Bombina bombina | reverse complement strand
GTTGATGTCAGAGGTCAGAGAATGGGCAGACTGTTTTGAGATGATAGAAAGGCAACAGTAACTCAAATAACCACTCGTTACAACCAAAGTATGCAGAATACCATCACTGAATTCACAACACATCCAACTTTGAAGCAGATGAGCTACAGCAGCATAAGACCACACCGGGTGTCACTCCTATCAGCTAAGAACAGGAAACAGAGGCTAATATTCACACATGCTCACCAGAATTGGACAATATAAAATTGGAAAAAACATTGCCTGGTCTGATGAGTCTTGATATTAGTTGCAACATTCAGATGGTAGGGTCAGAATTTGGCGTCAACAACATGAAAGCATGGATCCATCCTGCCTTGTATCAACGGTTCAGGCTGGTGGTGGTGGTGTAATGGTGTGGGGGAAATTTTCTTGGCACACTTTGGGCCCCTTAGTACCAATTGAGCATTGCTTAAATGCCATGGCCTACCTGAGTATTGTTGCTGACCATGACCATCCCTTTATGACTACAGTGTACCCATCTTCTAATGGCTACGTCAAGCTGGATAATGCACCATGTCACAAAGTTCAAATCATCTCAAACTGGTTTCTTGAACATGACAATGAGTTAACTTTACTCCAATGGCCTCCACAGTCACCAGGTCTCAATCCAATCGAGCACCTTTGGGATGTGGTGGAACGGGAGATTCGCATCATGGATGTGCAGTCGACAAATCTGCAGCACCTGCGTGATGCTATCATGTCAATATGGACCAAAATATCTAAGGAAAGTTTCCAACACCTTGTTGAATCTGTGCCATGAAGAATTAAGGCAGTTCTGAAGGCAAAAGGGGGTCCAACCCGGTACTAACAAGGAGTACCTAAAAAAAGTGGCCGGTGAGTGTATATATGTGTGTGTGTTTGTGTATGTGTGTATATATATATATATATCTATATCTATCTATCTATCTATATATATATATATATATATATATATATATATATATATATATATACTGTATATAGATTATAAAAGTGTGTGTATAAATATAAATATGTGTGTGTCTGTGTGCGTAAATAAACAAAGTAAATCAAAGTCAGCACTCTGTAGTCTTCTACAAAACAAACTGTCATTATTTATTCATTGACGTTTTAGAGACAGCACGTTCCCATTCCTCAGACTAAAATATGTGTATATTATATATATATATGTGTGTCTAAAAACAAACTCATTTAAAATAAGAGCAGTTACTGCTTGTTACCCAAAACTATGTTTGACTATCTCCCTTTTTAACTAAGCATTGTGCATTGTTCCTTCTGACATGTCACAAAAGGTCATTATTTCTAGCTATAGTGGGGCATGGTGACATTATTCGCAGAATGAGCTTTGTCACTAAAGGATTGCAAGGCAAGAATGAGTCACATGCATTTAAAGAGACAGTCTAGACCAAAATAAACTTTCATGATTCAGATAGAGAATGTTATTTTAAACAATTTTCCAATTTACTTTTATCACCAATTTTGCTGTGTTCACTTGGTAATCTTAGTTGAAAGCTAAACCTAGGAGGCTGATATGCTAATTTCTAAGCCCTTAAAGGCCGCCTTTTCTCTCATGGCATTTTGACAGTTTTTCACCACTAGAGGGTGTTAGTTCATGTGTGTTATTTAGATAACACTGTGCTCACGAACGTGGAGTTCCAGGGAGCCAGCTCTGATTGGCTAAAATCGATGTCTGTCAAAATAACTGAATTAAGGAAGCAGTTTGCAGAGGCTTAGATACAAGGGGGCCTATCTATCAAGCTCTGTATGGAGCTTGACGCCCGTGTTTTTGGCGAGCCTGCATGCTCGCCCTAAACAGCAGTTATAAAGCAGCGGTCTAAAGACCACTGCTCCATAACCCTGTCCGCCTGCTCAAATCAACCCGATCAAGTACGATCAGGTTTATTGACACCCCCCTGCTGGCGGCCGCACAAGAGCTGCTGGTGCAATGCTGAATACGGAGAGCGGTCCGACAGACCGTTGTTAAATAGGCCTCAAGGTAATCACAGAGGTAAGAAGTGTATTTATATAACTGTGTTTGTTATGCAAAACCAGGGAATGGGTAATAAAGGGATTATCTATCTTTTTAACCCCTTAATGACCGAGGACGTGCAGGGTACGTCCTCAAAAAAAAGGCAGTTAACGCCTGAGGACGTACCCTGCACGTCCTCGGTGTGGAAAGCAGCTGGAAGCGATCCTGCTCGCTTCCAGCTGCTTTCCGGTTATTGCAGTGATGCCTCGATATGGAGGCATCCTGCAATAACCTTACATGGCCATCCGATGCAGAGAGAGCCACTCTGTGGCCCTCTCTGCACCGGACATCGATGGCCGGTATCGTTGGTGGGTGGGAGCCGACTTGGGAGGCGGGTGGGCGGCCATCGGTGTGCCGTGTGACTTCAAGGGGGGCGGGATCGGGGGCGGGACCATCGGGGGGCGCGCACAAATGCGCGTGCGCGTGCACGGTGGGTGGTGGGCGGGCGCGTGCACGCACGCGCGGGAGCGGGTGGGAACCGCTACACTACGGAAAATGATTAAAAAGTTAAAAGTGGCCTAAACACACAAAAAGAGATCGTGGAGAGGTGGGGGGTTGGTTTTGTGTGGGGGGAAGCTACACTACAGAAAAGATTAAAAAATGTAAAACAAAAACATATTTTCTTCTAAACTGGGTACTGGCAGACAGCTGCCAGTACCCAAGATGGCGCCCATTAAGTTATAGTGGGAGGGTTATAGAGCTGTTTGGGGGGGATCAGTGAGGTTGGGGGCTAAGGGGGGATAGTACACAGCAGCATATGTAAATATGCTTTAAAAAAACACACAAAAAAACAAATATAGCTTTTATTTTAGTACTGGCAGACTTTCTGCCAGTACTTAAGATGGCGGGGACAATTGTGGGGTGGGGGAGAGAAGAGAGCTGTTTGGGAGGGATCAGGGGGTCTGATGTTTCAGGTGGGAGGCTGAGCTCTACACTAAATGTGATATTAACCCTGCAAGGTCCCTACAAGCTACCTAATTAACCCCTTCATTGCTAGCCATAATACACGCGTGATGCGCAGCGGCATTTAGCGGCCTTCAAAATACCAAAAAGCAACGCCAAAGCCATATATGTCTGCTATTTCTGAACAAAGGGGATCCCAGAGAAGCATTTACAACCATTTGTGCCATAACTGCACAAGCTGTTTGTAAATGATTTCAGTGAGAAACCTAAAATTGTGAAAAATTTAAAGTTTTTTTTTAATTTGATCGCATTTGGCGGTGAAATGGTGGCATGAAATATACCAAAATGGGCCTAGATCAATACTTGGGGTTGTCTACTACACTACACTAAAGCTAAAATTACCCCAAAAAGCTCCCTACATGCTCCCTAATTAACCCCTTCACTGCTGGGCATAATACACGTGTGGTGCGCAGTGGCATTTAGTGGCATTCTAATTACCAAAAAGCAACACCAAAGCCATATATGTCTGCTATTTCTGAACAAAGGGGATCCCAGAGAAGAATTTACAACCATTTGTGCCATAATTGGAAAAGCTGTTTGTAAATAATTTCAGTGAGAAACCTAAAGTTTGTGAAAAAATTTGTGAAAAAGTGAAAGATTTTTTTTATTTGATCGCATTTGGCGGTGAAATGGTGGCATAAAATATACCAAAATGGGCCTAGATCAATACTTTGGATTGTCTACTAAAAAAAAATATATACATGTCAATGGATATTCAGAAATTCCTGAAAGATATCAGTGTTCTAATGTAACTAGCGCTAATTTTGAAAAATAAATGGTTTGGAAATAGCAAAGTGCTACTTGTATTTATTGCCCTATAACTTGCAAAAAAAAAGCAAAGAACATGTAAACATTGGATATTTCTAAACTCAGGACAAAATTTAGAAACTATTTAGCATAGGTGTTTTTTGGTGGTTGTAGATATGTAACAGATTTTGGGGGTCAAAGTTAGAAAAAGTGGGGTTTTTTTCAATTTTTCCTCATATTTTATAAAATTTTTTATAGTAAATTATAAGATATCATGAAAATAATGGTATCTTTAGAAAGTCCATTTAATGGCGAGAAAAACGGTATATAATATGTGTGGGTACAGTAAATGAGTAAGAGGAAAATTACAGCTAAACACAAACACCGCAAAAATGTAAAAATAGCCTTGGTCCCAAACGGACAGAAAATGGAAAAGTGCTGTGGTCATTAAGGGGTTAAATAATAAAAATTCTGGTGTAGACTGTCCCTTTAAACAGTCTCTTTTAACAGCATCAAATATTACTGTTAATCAAACTCATGTATGTTGAAATGAGAATGCTCACTGCTTACAAAAAACTGCCAACACACAATAGTTTATTTTATTTGATGCTGCAATATTATATAGATTAAATGACCCTGTAACATGCTACACAGCAGTACTTGTTTTATTATTCTTTTAGCTAGTCCTTGTTGGATAAAGCAAAGAAGCCCTATTTGATTTCTAAGATTGTTTTATAAAGTTTGCCAGGGTTCAACAGCATCTCCACGGCACATACCTTGCTTAGGAACATCTACTGTATATCCTCATCAGTATGGTACCAGGAGGGGACAGCTCAGCACATATTGTGCATACCTCTGTCTCATATGCAACCATAGGCTTGGGGAACTTGAGTAGATTGTGAAACCTCATTTTACATACGGTATCTATTTTACATATCTATTGCCATCATTTACCTTTTCTCTTACTGATTCTGAGAATTTGTGTCATATGTTATATATAATTTGTGAGTATTTCCTCCAAATAGTGATCACCCACCTCTTACAGCTCCTGCCACTGACCACCCACCTCTCAAAGCTCCTACCGCTAACCACCCACCTCTCACAGCTCCTGCCACTGACCACCCACCTCTCAAAGCTCCTACCGCTAACCACCCACCTCTCACAGCTCCTGCCACTGACCACCCACCTCTCAAAGCTCCTACCGCTAACCACCCACCTCTCACAGCTCCTGCCCCTGACCACCCACATCTAACAGCTCCTGCCCCTAGCCACCCACCTCTCACAGCTCCTGCCCCTGACCACCCACATCTCACAGCTCCTACCGCTAACCACCCACCTCTCACAGCTCCTGCCACTGACCACCCACCTCTCAAAGCTCCTACCGCTAACCACCCACCTCTCAAAGCTCCTACCGCTAACCACCCACCTCTCACAGCTCCTGCCACTGACCACCCACCTCTCACAGCTCCTGCCCCTGACCACCCACATCTCACAGCTCCTGCCCCTGACTACCCACCTCTCACAACTCATGATCACCCACCTCTCACAGCTCCTGCCACTGACCACCCACCTCTCACAGCTCCTGCCACTGACCACCCACCTCTCACAGCTCCTGCCCCTGACCACCCACCTCTCACAGCTCCTGCCCCTGACCACCCACCTCTCACAGCTCCTGCCCCTGACCACCCACCTCTCACAGCTCCTGCCCCTGACCACCCACATCTCACAGCTCCTGCCCCTGACCACCCACCTCTCACAGCTCATGATCACCCACCTCTCACAGCTCCTGCCCCTGACCACCCACCTCTCACAGCTCCTGCCACTGACCACCCACCTCTCACAGCTCATGATCACCCACCTCTCACAGCTCCTGCCCCTGACCACCCACCTCTCACAGCTCATGATCACCCACCTCTCACAGCTCCTGCCCCTGACCACCCACCTCTCACAGCTCCTGCCCTGCCTGACCACCCTGCAAACAATCAATTTTTCCTGCCACAGAATCTCTTTTAAAAGACCTTTCTTTTCTTAGGCAGGGTCCATAAGTATAACAAACAATACCAACAACGTTTCAAACCTGCAATAGGTTCTTAGTCATCTTGGCTGGAAAATGTGATTGTTTGCAGTTCAGTGGAGACCTGGCTAGTCTCTTCCCTTGCCCCACTTTGGAGAGTGTGCTATCTGACCACCTACCTCTCACAGCTACTGCCCTGTCTGACCACAGCCAATCAGTGCTGACTCAAAAATAACTCCACGGGAGTGTGCACAATGTTATCTATATGACACACATGAACTAACGCTGTCTAGCTGTGAAAAACGGTCAAAAATGCACTGAGATAAGGGGCGGTCTTCAAAGTCTTAGAAATTAGTATATATATGCCTACCTAGGTTTAGCTTTCAAAAAAGAATACTAGGAGAACAAAGCAAATTTGATGAAAAAAAGTAAATTTGGATTGTTGTTTAAAATGGCATGCCCTATAATGAGAAATCAAAGTTTAATTTTGACAAGACTGTCCTTTTAATGTGACCTATTGTAGTGCTTGACAAATGTGTACTTATAGGAAAATGTATTAAGATGCATTTGCAGCTTCTGAGAAACTGAAGCTGAACTTGAAGACTATGTTTGCAACAACTGTCTCTGCAGTCTCTGCTTATTAATCTTGATGGCAGAGATAAATCACCTCAAACTCGCTTGTTTGGGGTGATTGACAGGCCCTGCTCTCACGCAATTGGTTGTCCAAAAGCAGGGGGCAGGATTAAACAACAGAGCTCTTCTGCAGTCTTAAATTTTCCCAAGTGACAATTGTAGGTGGACAGGTTCTCTGCAGCTTTATAATGTTTCTTGTTGACATGCTAGTATCAGTCTAGGTATAATTGTTAAAAAATAAAGAGTTCATCCTGCCTCCAGCTTTGTGTGTTGTCACCACTGTTTGATGCATTATGCAGAGCCACCACTGATTGTCTATGTTGTGCAGAGTCACCACTTTGGTACATTATATCATGCAGAAATGAACAATTATAGCTTTTATAGTTATAATATGTCACATTAACAGTCAAGAATTTGATGTGATAATGAAAATCTATTTTCTCGATCCTTGTAGATAAAGTAGTCAATATGATCACGTGATTTTAAGGGTGGGATTGGATCATGGGGGACTGCCTTCGATGCTAGGCACGCCCTCCAGTCCGAGTTCCCATTCTGAAAGCAGGATGCCAGATCGGTTAGGAAGTTCCATGCCATCCTAAGCGTGTTAAAACGGCTCTTGTGCTTGTCCCACATTCCCTATAGAGGCCTAAAAGCAAATTATCTAACCTGCAAATGCTACAAAACAAATAGCTGGTTTAAAAACCAACGTAACAGATTTTGCTTTTTGACCTTTCAGTGTTTTCAGTGTTTAATATCTCTTATTATAATAAATAATGGAGGGAGCACTTAAAGGAACAGTATACTGTAAAACTATTTTCCCCTTAATGTATTTCCAATAATTGTTATATGAGCTGCAGAGTATAAAATGTATAAGACATTTCATTTTCAGGTTTATTTGTGTATATGAAATAGCTGGTTATGTGCTTTGAAACAACAGCCTATTACAATGGGTTGAGCTTGCAGATAAGATTAAATCACATTATGTTATCACTTTGTGTACACACAGACATGCTTTCTTATGTTATATCTGTCTGTAAACCAAAGCTCAATATCTAGAGACAACAATGGAAAAGTATAATTGTATTCGTTATCTCTTCTACACCCCACTGGGAGTGTAATTTCTTCTGCTGACTGTGTTTACATTGCCTGTCAATAGCCTGGACTTATATAGAAACTTTCAGTATAGGAGGGGATACCGCAGCCTGAATCCACTATTTCAAATGCCGAAATAGGAGTAAACAAGCTATTTGTAAACAATTTAATACACTCCAGCAGGTAAAATGGATAATTGGGAACAAATTAAAGGGGAGAAACATTTGGGGTGTATATGGCACTGTATTTGTTTATCTTATTCAATGTATTCCCAATCATCTATTTTAAATACAAGAGTATATTCAATTCTTTAAAAACAGATCCTTTACCTTTATTTTGTAATTTGAAAGAACTGATTTTGCTCGTTATATCCCCATCTATATAGAAAATGTCAGTAACATTCAAAAATGAAGTGTACATAGGTGCATTTCAATTTGAAATATAAGCATTTTTGCAATATACTTTTATTAGCAAAAATGCTTCTAGTAAAAGTTATTACAGTTTCTTTCATGTAATTGGCAAGAGTCCATGAGCTAGTGAGGTATGGGATATACAATCCTACCAAGAAGGGCAAAGTTACCTTAAAATGCCTATAAATACACCCCTCACCACACCCACAATTCCGTTTTACAAACTTTGCCTCCCTATGGAGGTGGTGAAGTAAGTTTGTGCTTGATTTTCTTCTGTGATATGCGCTTCTCAGCATTTTGAAGCCCGATTCCTCTCAGAGTAAAGTGTTTGTCAGAGGGATGTGAAGAGAGTATCACCTGTTGATTCTATGGTTTTCCTCACAGGAAATCTTTTCTAAGGTTCTCTGTTATCGGTCGTAGAGATTCATCTCCTACCTCCCTTTTCAGATAGACGATATATTCTTATATTCCATTACCTCTACTGATACTTTTTCAGTTCTGGTTTGGCTATCTGCTCTATGTGCCAAATCAAAAATACCAAGATAACCTGCGCCAAAATAAAACTGTTACACAAACTCCAATAGGAAAATAAGGTCTCTCAACTCCTTAATAGTTAGCACGTGAGAAAAAATAGAATACCCAGGAGCGCTACCGAAAAGCTAAAGTGTAACTGTATTGGATAGTATATTTAAAAACAAGATAAGATCAAACTCTAAAATTTAATATTATTTATTACAGAAAGAATGGGAAAAAAATAATAATAACTGACAGCAAGCGTAGAGAAAAGATGCCAAATACAATAATATAATAATATAAAATTGAATATTATTTATTATTTGTAGAGAGAATTGAAAAAGATGTGACTGCAGGCAAACGCAGAAAATTAACCACAGATGCCTAATATAACCGTACAATTTTAATCAATAAACTCAGCACCAAAGTCTAATGAGCTAATATTCAATAGAATTACAGAAATCTAAAATAAATACATATGTATATTTAATACAATTACACAATTAAGGTCGACCTTAATAAACAATGCATAAAACACTTCATTAAAAAAACGCTTAATAATACAACTGAAGCGGCAAAATCAAAATAAAATTGGCAAAAAAAAAAGAAGAAAAATGAAAATAAAATACAAATAGATACTAAACAAATTGATACATACAAAATTAGAAATTGATATAAGATATGAACAAGCGGACAGTAGAAAGTCTGTAAAATCCAGTGTCCGTTAGTGGGAGCGTGATCCTCAACACCATATATAAACAATAATGTTCGCTGAGATTTCTTGGGTGGTGGGAACCTTTGAAAAATGTGTAAAATCCTCCTAGTAGAAGAAAAAATCTTCTTAGGGCAGTAACACAAGCCGTATATAATAACAAACAATCTGTACTCACAGTATCAAACTGCTATAATCTGCGTAGAGGTTCTGCGAAGTGGTAGCAAGCTGATATCCCGTATGTGTCAGTAAACAGCTACAAACTTGACTGAATGTCCAAACAAGGCAGAAACCAGCCATGTGACCTCCTTAATGGAGTACACCTGTTATACCACAGAGCATAGTGTTCTCGCTTTGGGCGCTACTGAATTCAGGCTACGGCACCTCTGACTCTCCTGGCTGGTTGTATATCAGCCGGACTGAGCGGTGTGTATTCAGCTAGTAGCCGTTAGAGACACATGCTTTAACTATTGTGGTATTTATTTAGCATTCTCAGAGACTTTGTAAAAAGGTGGTTTCTGCCTTGTTTGGACATTCAGTCGTTTGTAGCTGTTTACTGAGACATACGGGATATCAGCTGGCTACCACTTTCAAGAACCTCTACGCAGATTATAGCAGTTTGATACTGTGAGTACAGATTGTTTGTTATTATATACGGCTTGTGTTACTGCCCTAAGAAGATTTTTTCTTCTACTAGGAGGATTTTACACATTTTTCAAAGGTTCCAACCACCCAAGAAATCTCAACGAACATTATTGTTTATATATGGTGTTGAGGATCACGCTCCCACTAACGGACACTGGATTTTACAGACTTTCTACTGTCCGCTTGTTCATATCTTATATCAATTTCTAATTTTGTATGTATCAATTTGTTTAGTATCTACTTGTATTTTATTTTCATTTTTCTTCGCCAATTTTATTTTGATTTTGCCGCTTCAGTTGTATTATTAAGCGTTTTTTTAATTAAAGGGACACTGAACCAAAACTGTTTCTTTTGTGATTCAGATAGAGCATGCAATTGTAAGCAACTTTCTAATTTACTCATATTATCAATTTTTCTTCATTCTCTTGCTATCTTTATATAGAAAAGAAGGCATCTAAGCTTTTTTCTTGGTTCAGAACTCTGGACAGCAGTTTTTGATTGGTGGATGAATTTATCCACCAATCAGCAAGGACAACCTAGGTTGCTCACCAAAAATGGGCCGGCATCTAAACTTACATTCTTGCATTTCAAATAAAGATTCCAAGAGAATGAAGAAAATTTGATAATAGGAGTAAATTAGAAAGTTGCTTAAAATGTCATGCTCTATCTGAATCACTAAAGAAAAAATTTGGTTACAGTGTCCCTTTAAGTGTTTTATGCATTGTTTATTAAGGTCGACCTTAATTGTGTAATTGTATTAAATATACATATGTATTTATTTTAGATTTCTGTAATTCTATTGAATATTAGCTCATTAGACTTTGGTGCTGAGTTTATTGATTAAAATTGTACTGTTATATTAGGTTTGGCACTTTATGTATTAATATAAAGTTTTAAATATATGTATTGTACTTATATTTGCCATGAGTCAGGTTTATGTATATTTCCTTTTTGCAGACTATCAGTCTCAAAATTGGGAAACATATTTAGGAATTTTTTCTTACCTGGGGTATAGTCTTTTCTTCAAATTGACTGCTTTTTCATTAATTTTCGTGGGCAAAATTAGGCTCGCGAGGTCGCAAAATGCTGATTTTTATTGCATCATTCTTGGCAGAAGAATTTTTTTGGCGTGAAGGTATGTTCGGTGGTGCAAATTAGTCATTTCCGGCGTCTCAGTTGACGCCAGGTTTCCTTACACAAGGTTGCGTCTGCCATGACGCGAGTTGCGTCATTTCCGGATGTTGTTAGCACCAAAAAAAATTCATTTTGCATTGCGCGTCGTACTTGGCGCCAAATAATTTAATTATTTAAAGTAACCCCACTTCCTCTGTGCCTCTTGCCTTTTTTATGCTCACATTCCTGAAACTGCCATATAAGGAAATTGATAATTTTGCTTTATATGTTTTTTTTTTTTTTACTCTTACATTTGCAAGATGTCTCAATCTGATCCTGTCTCAGAAACCACTGTTGGAATCCTGCTGCCTGATAACAGTTCTACCAAAGCTAAGTGTATCTGTTGTAAGTTAGTGGAGATTATATCTCCAGCTGTAGTATGTAACAGCTGTCATGATAAGCTTTTACATGCAGAGAATGTATCCATCAGTACTAGTACAATGCCTGTTGTTCCTTCAACATCTAATGTAGATGATATCCCTGTGAATATAAAATATTTTATTGCTGATGCGACTCAGAAGGCTTTGTCTGCTATTCCGCCTTCTAATAAACGTAAAAGGTTTTTTAAAACTTCTCATAAAGTTGATGAAATTTCAAATGACCGACAACATACTGAATTATCCTCCTCTGCTAAAGATCTATCTGGTTCAGAAGATCCTACCTCAGATATTGACACTGACAAATCTACTTATCTCTTTAAGATGGAATATATTCGTTCCTTGTTAAGAGAGGTGTTCATTACTTTGGATATTGAGGAAACTAGTCCTCTTGATACTAAAACTAGAAAAGTTTAAATTCTGTTTATAAACCTCCTGTGGTTACTCCAGAGGTTTTTCCAGTTCCTGGTGCTATTTCTGATATGATTTCAAAGGAATGGAATAGGCATGGTACTTTTTTTATTCCTTCTTCTAGGTTTAAAAAGTTGTATCCTTTGCCAGCAGTTATATTGGAGTTTTGGGGAAAAATCTCCAAAGTTGATGGGGCTATTTCTACTCTTGCCAAACGTACTACTATTCCTATGGAAGATAGTACTTCTTTTAAAGGGACATTATGCACTCATTTTTTCTTTGCATAAATGTTTTGTAGATGATCTATTTATATAGCCTATAAAGTTTTTCTTTTAAATAAATGTATAGTTTTGCTTATTTTTAAATAACATCGCTCTGATTTTCAGACTCCTAACCAAGCCCCAAAGTTTTATGTGAATACTGTCAGCTACCTTCTCCAGTTTGCTCCTGTTTGTGTAAAGGGTCTTTTCATATGCAAAAGAAGGGGGGGGGGGGATGTCTTATTTTTCCATTTGCAGTGGGCTTTCCAACTACCTTTTCAACAGATCTAAACTGACAGCTTCTAAGTAAGTTTTTAAACAGTTTTATACTGGATTTTTATATCAGTATCTGTGCATCTTATTCTTTATAGTAGTGTCTATTACATGCAGTTATATGAAAATGAGTGTATACTGTCCCTTTAAGGACCCTTTAGATAAGAAACTTGAATCTTATCTAAGGAAAGCTTATTTATTTTCTGGCTACATTCTTAGGCCTGCTATATCCATGGCTGATGTTGCAGCTGCATTAACTTTTTGGTTGGAAAGCTTAGCGCAACAGGAAACAGATCCTGATTTGTCTAGCATTGTTTGCTTGCTTCAACATGCTAATCATTTTATCTGTGATGCTATTGTTGATATCATCAAAATTGATGTTAAATCTATGTATTTAGCTATTTTAGCTAGAAGAGCTTTGTGGCTCAAATATTAGAATGCTTACATGGCATCTAAGTCTAGATTACTATCTCTTTCTTTAAAAGGTAACAATTTATTTGGTTCTCAGTTGAATTCAATTATTTCAACTGTCACTGGGGGGAAGGGAGATTTTTTACTTCAGGATAAAAGATCTAAGGGTAAATCTAAAGCTTCAAATTATTTTCATTCTTTTTGACAGAATAAGCAACAGAAAGCCAATCCTTCCCCCAAAGAATCTAGTTCCAATGGGAAACCTTCTTCAGGTTGGAATAAATCCAAGCCTTTTAAGAAACCAAAGCCAGCCCCCAAGTCCGCATGAAGGTGCGGCCCTCATTCCAGCTCAGTTGGTGGGGGGCAGATTAATTTTTTTCCAAAACATTTGGGCAGATTTGGTCCAAAATCAATGGATTCAGAGTATTGTCTCTCAAGGGTATTGAATAGGATTCAGAGTAAGACCTCCTGTGAGATGATTTTTTTCTCTCACAAGTTCCAGCAAATCCAGTGAAGGCTCAGGCTTTTCTGAAGTGTGTTTCAGATCTAGAGCTTTCAGGGGTAATCATACCAGTTCCATTTCAGGAACAGGGTCTGGGGTTTTATTCAAATCTATTCATTGTCCCAAAGAAAGAAAATTCATTAAGGCTAGTTCTGGATCTGAAAATTTTGAATCGTTTTGTAAGAGTGCCAACTTTCAAAATGGTGATAAGGACTATTCTGCCTTTTGTTCAGCAAGGTCATTATATGTCCACGATAGACTTACAGGATGCATATCTTCATATTCCAATTCATCAAGACCACTATCGGTTTCTGAGATTCTCTTTTCTAGACAAGCATTACCAATTTGTCTCTCTTCCATTTGGCCTAGCGACAGCTCCAAGTATTTTTTTAAAGGTTCTCGGTGCCCTACTCTCTGTAATTAGAGAACAGAGTATTGCGGTGTTTCCTTATTTGGACGATACCTTGGTACTAGCTCAGTCTTTACATTCTGTCGAATCTCACACAAATCAACTAGTGTTGTTTTTTCAAAGACATGGTTGATTCCTCAGACAAGGTTCACCTTTTTAGGTTTCCAGATAGATTCAGTGTCCATGACTCTGTCTCTAACAGACAAGAGACGAATAAAATTGGTTTCAGCTTGTCTTTCACTCTAAATCATTCCCTTCAGTGACTATGTGCATGAACGTTTTAGGTCTCATGACTGCAGCATCGTAGTGATCCCCTTTGCTCCTTTTCATATGAGACCTCTTAAGCTTTGTATGCTGAATCAATGGTGCAGGGATTATACAAGGATATCACAATTAATATCCTTAAACCCCAATGTTCGACTCTCTCTGACTTGGTGGTTAGATCACCATTGTATAGTTCAAGGGGCCTCTTTTGTTCGTCCAACCTGGACTGTAATTACAACAGATGCAAGTCTTTCACGTTGGAGAGCTGTCTGGGGATCTCTGACAGCACAAGGGGTTTGGAAATCTCAAGAGGCGAGGTTACCAATCAATATTTTAGAACTCCGTGCTATTTTCAGGGCTCTTCAGGTTTGACCTCTGTTGAAGAGAGAACCATTCATTTGTTTTCAGACAATATCACAACTGTGGCATATGTCAATCATAAGGGTGGGACTCACAGTCCCCTAGCTATGAAAGAAGTATCTTGGATACTTTCTTGGGCGGAATTCAGCTCTTGTCTAATTTCTGCGGTACATATCCCAGGTGTAGAGAATTGGGAAGCGGATTATCTTAGCTGTCAGGCTTTACATCTGGGGGAGTGGTCTCTCCATCCAGAAATGTTTTTTCAGATTGTTCAGATGTGGGGTTTTCCAGAAATACATCTGATGGCTTCCCATCTAAACAAGAAACTTCCCAAGTACTTGTCCAGGTTTAGGGATCATCAGGCGGAGTCTGCAGATGCATTAGCAATCCTTGGTTTTACCAACCTGCTTATATCTTCCCGCCTCTAGTTCTTCTTCCAAGAGTGATCTCCAAGATAATCATGGAACAATTGTTTGTGTTTCTGGTAGCACCAGCATGGCCTCACAGGTTCTGGTATGTGGATCTTGTCCGTATGTGCAGTTGCCAGCCTTGGCTACTTCCTTTAAGACCAGACCTTCTGTCTCAAGGACCGTTTTTCCATCAGGATCTCAAATCGTTAAATTTGAAGGTATGGAAATTGAACGCTTAGTGCTTAGTCATAGAGGTTTCTCTGACTCAGTGATTGAAACTATGTTACAGGCTTGTAAATCTGTTTCTAGGAAGATTTTTTATCGAGTTTGGAAGACATATTTTATGGTGTTGTTATAAATTCTCCTGGCATTCTTTTAGAATTCCTAAAATGTTAGTTTCTTCGGAATGGTTTGGATAAAGGTTTGTCTGCAAGTTCCTTGAAGGGACAAATCTCTGCTCTTTCTGTTTTATTTCACAGAAATATTGCTAAGCTTCCTGATATTCACTGTTTTGTGCAGGCTTTGGTCCATATCAAGCCTGTCATTAAATCAATCTCTCCAACTTGGAGTCAAAATTTGGTTTTGAAGGCTTTACAGGCTCCTCCTTTTGAGCCTATGCATTCTTTGGATATTAAACTAAAACTACTTTCTTGGAAAGTGTTGTTCCTTTTGAATATCTCTTCTGCTAGAAGAGTTTCCGAATTATCTGCTCTTTCTTGTGAGTCTCCTTTTCTGATTTTCCATCAGAATAAGGCAGTTTTGCGGACTTCATTTAAATTTTTACCTAAAGTTGTGAATTCTAAAAACATTAATAGGGAAATTGTTGTTCCCTCTTTGTGTCTAATCCCAAGAATTCTTTGGAGAGGTCCTTACATTCTTTGGATGTTGTAAGAGCTTTGAAATATTATGTTTAAGCTTTTAAATATTTCAGGAAGACTTCTAGTCTATTTGTTGTCTTTTCTGGTTCTAGGAAAGGTCAGAAAGCTTCTGCCATTTCCTTTGCATCCTGGTTAAAGCGTTTGATTCATCAGGCTTATTTGGAGTCGGGTCAGGCCCCGCCTCAGAGAATCACAGCTCATTCTACTAGATCAGTTTCCACTTTGTGGGCTTTTAAGAATGAAGCTTCAGTTGATCAGATTTGCAAAGCAGCAACTTGGTCTTATTTACTAAATTCTACCGTTTTGATGTATTTGCCTCTTTGAAAGCAGTTTTTGGTAGAAAAGTTCTTCAGGCAGCTGTTTCAGTTTGATTCCTTCAATTATGAGAAAACCTTATTTTTTTGGATGTGGATTTAATTTTTCCAGCAGAAAATGGCTGTTTTTATTTTTATCCCTCCCTCTCTAGTGACTCTTCTGTGGAGTACCACATCTTGGGTATTACTATACGTCACTAGCTCATGGACTCTTGACAATTACATGAAAGAAAACATAATTTATGTAAGAACTTACCTGATAAATTCATTTCTTTCATATTGGCAAGAGTCCATGAGGCCCACCCTTTTTATGGTGGATATGTTTTTTTTTGTATAAAGCCCAATTATATTTCCAGTTCCTTTTTTTGATGCTTGTTACTCCTTTTTCTATCACCCCACTACTTCGCTATTCGTTAATCTGAATTGTGGGTGTGGTGAGGGGTGTATTTATAGGCATATTGAGGTTTGGGAAAATTTGCCCCCCCTGGTAGGATTGTATATCCCATACGTCACTAGCTCATGGACTCTTGCTAATATAAAAGAAATTAATTTATCAGGTAAGTTCTTACATAAATTATGTTTTTTTAGTGGATAAGTTTATAATTTTAAGAAATATTTGGCAGACTTGCTGGGCCTATGGTTCTTGTCTACTGTCAAAATCTATGTTTCTATTAATACACGCATATGCTGGGAGGTCCAGGCACCAGTAATGAAACACCACATCTGCTCAGAGAGTCAAGAGTGTTTTGAATGACACAAATGATGTCTTCAGAAGCAATACACACCACAGCCACCTCTCTAAGCAGGCATGGTGTTTGATTAAAGGGACAGTATACACTCATTTTCATGTAAGTGCATGTTATAGACACTACTATAAAGAATAAGATGCACAGATACTGATATACTTACTTAGAAGCTCTCAGTTTAGTTCTATTGAAAAGGTAGTTGGAAAGCCCACTGCAAGTGGAAAATAAGACTCCCCCCCCCCTTCTTTTGCATATGAAAAGACCATTTACACAAACAGGAGCAAACTAGAGTAGGTATACATCAGTATTCTCATAAAACTTTGGGGCTTGATTGGGAGTCAAATCAGAGCAATGTTATTTAAAAATAAGCAAAACAATTAATTTTTTAAAAAAAATAAAAAACTTTATGGGCTATATAAATAGATCATCTACAAAACATTTATGCGAGTGTATAATGTCCCTTTAGGGGTGCACAGCCCTCACAGTATATGTGCGTATGCCACTAAAAAACAGTAATAACTTTTACTAGTAGCATTTTTGCTGATGAAAGTACATTGCAAAAAAAAAATACTATAGCAGTGCACTACACTTGCACAGTAAATTAGGACTTAAATTCATAACAGAATATGGATATTGGAAGAATTACCCGGGTTGTAGCACATACCTCTCAATTCTGGGACTTTCTCTGTGAAACTATGATAGATAAAAATCCATATTCAAAATTGCTAGTATAAAAAAAACTGATCATTGCCTACTTCCCAACATCTGCTGGAGGATTTCCAAGATGTGAGAAGTTATAAGCTTGTGCTCAGTGCTTCACCAGTAATGTGTGGTCATGGCCACATGTGGAAAGCAGGATGTTGTATGGACGGGGAAAGCTAAAGGTAGTTAATGGGCCTGTTAGAAAGGTCTATGGGTGTGTCTGTGAGGTCTGCGGCTGTGTCTGTGAGGTCCAGGGGTGTGTCCGTGAGGTCCGTAGGTATGTCCGTGAGGTCCGCGGGTGTGTCTGTGAGGTCCATGGGTGTGTCTGTGAGGTCCGTGGGTGTGTCCGTGAGGTCCATGGGTGTGTCTGTGAGGTCCATGGGTGTGTCCGTGAGATCCGCGGGTGTGTCTGGCTGGTGCTCGGTTAGTTCCTTAAAGTGAAAGTAAATTTCCAGCATCCTCAATACGGTTATATATTTATGTTCGTGAGATCAATATAGTCGCTAAGTTTTTCCCCCCGAAAATAGTATTATTTGAAAGTTATTTTTATCCGAAATCTCATACCTTTTTCCTTATTCACTCCTCCCACCCGACCATTTCCGTATTTCTATACTTTACACGTCAGAGCGGTCCCAACCGCTCTTACGTGTACATTCGTGCGCGTTCTCGTCCTTCTCCATAATTCGCGCATGTGCATCTCTCGTCAATCTTCTTATATTGCGCATGCGCATAAAAAAAGCAGCTTAGATACATATTGTAACACTGAATCTGTAGATCAAAGCGTCTTCAGAAAAATTGTTTTTTTTAAGATATCATCATTCGTAAAATTAATAGTAAAATTATTCTGCTTACAAGCAGATAATGCGCATGCGTTTAACATGAACGTGCATATGATACGGTTGAAAATTTCAAGACTCACGCATGCGTGTTGATAGTAGTGGGCGGTAATCTTGTATGTTGGGACACCAGTGGGGGACCAATAGAAATGGTCGAAATGATAATCGTCATCCACAAACATAAAAAAAAAATGACAGGCAGAGTTACGGAGATAGGAGCGCTCGTAGTAAAAGGTAGTTTATAACAATGTTATATATAGTGTTAAAAAAAAATGATGAATGAAACTCATAGTTTTTTCAGTACTACTTGCAAAAGCTGTGTGGCTGAGTGTCAAAGTTTACTTTTCCTTTAAAACCAGGACACCAAGGGGTAGTGGGTGGGACAGTGCAACATACCTCACAGCCTGTGACAATCACACAGAGGCGCAACTGTTGGGAGTTATGTAGTTGCTCTAAGAAGGGGAAGAATAATCAAATCCTGCACAGTGTTTTGTTAAAAGGACAGTCTAAATGTTTTTTTTTATTATTGTTTAAAAAGATAACGCCTTTATTACTTATACTCCAGCTTTGCACAACCAACATTGTTATATTAATATACTTTATCCCATCTAAGTTTGTGTGTTTCTAAGCCTCAGTAGGCCACCCCTAATCTCATGGGTGAGCCAATCACATGAGGCATCTATGTGCAGCCACCAATCAGCAGCTACGGAGCCTATCTAGATATGCTTTTCTGCAAAATATTTAAAGAAAATGAAGCAAATTGGATAATAGAAGTAATTTAGAAAGCTGTTTAAAATTGCATGCTCTTTCTAAATCGTGAAAGAGAAAATCTGGGTTTCCTGTCCCTTTAAGTGAAGGATTCAAACTGATTCCCCAACTCAATATGTGAACATGAGATACACAAAGAATGGTGATACTTGTACATTCCCCTGCATGTGAGCCATGAACTATGTTCTTTTTTTAAATCTTTCAACTTGCTAGGGGATAAAATGTTACCAAGTGTTGCGCCACTCCTATATGTAAATTTGCAACCATTCTGGACTACATGCTTTAATTGATTATCCGCTGATAGTAAAGCAAAATGTTTTTTAACAATTTTACAGATTTGGTCATATTCGGTTGAAAACTCCATTACAATTGTAATATCATTCAAATGACCAATACCAAACGGCTTCTTGTTCTGTAACAAATACTTTCTATCAAGTATATCTACCTCCTTTTTTGCCCTATTAATATCATAATCAAAATATCCTCTCATTTTAAGTCTCCCTATCAAAAATAACTTTGTTTTTCATATTCCAATTCATCTGTACAGTTGCGCCAAATTATGGTCAATTGTCCCTGGCAATAGAATATGGGACATGAGGGGGATGACAACTCTTCCCATGCAAGATTGTATTGCCAGTAATGGGTTTTCTGTACAGAGTAGTTGCAACTTTTCCTTCCTGATCTGGTGCTATGAGTAATTTCTAAATAATTGATAGTGGAGCAATGGTGTTCCATAGTAAATAAAATACTCATTTCATTCTGATTGATATAGTTCAAAAATAAATTTATTTGGGAAGAATCCCCCTTCCAAATAAAAATTAAATCATCGATATAACGCTTATAAAAAGCAATATGATTTCTGAAGGGATTAGTATCACCAAAAAAGGGGGGACCCCTCCCACCAACCCAGAAATAGGTTTGCGTAGGAGGGGCAAACTTAGCCCCCATGGCTGTCCCACATTTTGGAGATAATAATGATCCTCAAAAATGAAAAAATGATGTCGCAAAAGAAACTCAGCAACAGAAATAACAAAATTCTGAAATTTGCTACTGTAATTAGTATAATTCTGTAGAAAATACTTAAAGGGCCAGTTCACTCAGGAGAGGGGGTTACTTAGCAGCAATAACATTGTATTAACAATAAAAGTAGATGAATAAACATAAATAATGTAATATTTTTTTTTTTTTTATGGCTATGGCTAAGAATATCTAATCAGCCCTTGAAAAAGCTATAGCAAGAAAGAAGCAGGGGGAGCAATGGAGCTATTGCAGAATACGATCTATATGGATACAATACATGCCACGCCAAAATTACCACAGATTCTAAATTTATTAAAACAGGAACCCTATAAATTCCTCACAATTGCATGGTTAATGTGCACCATCAATGAGACAACTAAACTATGCAGTGATGATCACGGATGCACATTCTCTGAGACGGATCCGTGTCATTAGAGGGCTGGCGCATGCGCAGTGCACTGACAGACCTAAGCAGCGCTAAACGTACGTATAAACCTTTTCCTTCGGGATAGAGATAAGGGATTAAAAAAATTTAGACTTCAAAAACTCATTTAGACATACCATAAAATTAGTGTTTAGGCTATTTAAGACTAGTTTATGTAAAAACTGAACATCTTTCTTATAAAATTAGTTTGTTTTTTGGGTGAACTGTCCCTTTAAGCGATTGAAGACCAAAAGTATGGTGTATACTTGAGTAAAGTGAAACTGAAACAACATTGATTGTAAGCTAGGAATTATCTTTCTCCCAATGAAATTCATCTAACAAGGACAGTAGATGTTGTGTATCCCTCAAATGACTCCGTAAAGACTAAACTAACGGTTGTAAAATGTTGTCTAGCCATTGTGACAAAATGCTCACACAAGGAACCTATGCCAGAGACAATTGGTCTCTCTTCAACTAGAGTTAGAGACTTGTGTACCTTGAGAATATGTGAAAAATAGGCTCTACTGGTTTGTTCACAAACAAAAAATCAAGTTACTCTGATTGATAAACCCTGCATGCAAACCATCATCTAGTAGAGATTTAAGTTGCCTTTGAAATAAAAATACTGGATTACCTCTTAGCCTTTAATAACTAGATGCATCCTCTAGTTGTAATACCTTCGTCACATAATCTTTCCTGTTCCAGACAACCACATGGTCCCCCTTATCTGTCATCTTGATTACCAATTATTTGTTATCTCTCACATTTCTTATTGCATGTCTTTCGGCAAGTGATAGGTTATAAAGGGAACAGTGTGGTCTCCTGGAAAGGGCCACCAAATCTTGCTCTACTCTCCTTTGGAATGTTTCTACAATGTTGCCTCTTACATGAATAGGGTAAAAAACAGACTTTGGTTGAAAACCTTAACCAACATGTTGAATGACCTCATCAATATCAATACCAGAGGATTGTAATAATTAATACAAAGTCTGTTCTGTACACAACTCATTAAAATGAAATACATTGTCTATGTGTTGATATTTCCTATTACCATTAGGATTCTCTATCGTAGCCTCAGGATTATTATCAAAATAAAAATGTTTTAGGGATAGTTGTCTAATCAGTCTATTGACATTAACTAATGTCTGAAACAGGTTAAAGTTATGTGTGGGTACGAAGTTAAAGGGACATGAAACCCACATTTTTTCTTTTATCATTTAGAAAGAGCATGCAATTTTAAAAATCTTTCCAATTTACTTATTTTTTCTAACTTCACTGTCTTGATATCCTTTGTTTAAAATCATATCTAAATAAGCTCAGTGGCTGCTGATTGGTGGCTGCACATAAATGCCTTGTGTGATTGGCTCACCATGTGCATTGCTATTTTTTTCACAAATTATATCTGAAGAATGAAGCAAATTAGATAATAGAAGTAAATTGGAATGGTGTTTAAAAGTGCATTCTCTATCTTAATCATGAAATAAATATTTTGAGTTTCATGGCCCTTTAAGGCTATAACCAAGCATTTTTTTCTTTTGCAGTAGTGAGGTTATAATCTGATTTGAAGTTGATTACACTCAATTGTAAAGTCTGTTTCTTTGATACAAGAGTCAGCCCCGATTGGCTAAAATGCAAGTTTGTAAAAAGAACTGAGACAAGCGGCAGCCTGCAGAAGCTTAGATACAAGGTAATCACAGAGGTGAAAAGTATATTAATATAACCGTGTTGGTTATGGAAAAATGGGTAACAAAGGGATTATCTATCTTTTTAAATAATAACAATTTTCAAGACTGTCCCCTTAAAGTAAAGTGTTGGTTAAAAGAAGTTGGAGATAAAGAATGTTTAAAAAAACAAACAAAGTTTATTGACAGCTGAGTAATTTTAGTGCATTTACAAATGTGTGCTTTCAAAAACGTTATGTTAGAGACTGGAAAGTGGAAAAGGATATTGAGGAATAGTAAAGGAACATTAACAAGTTTATTAATAATATTATAGTAGCCATGGGGTAGGCAAACTATGGCCCTCCACCAGTTTTTGTATGGCCAGCGAGCTAAGAAAGTTTTTTACATTTTTAAATACTTGAACAAAAAAAAAAGGGAATATTTTGTTATATGAAAATGATATGAAATTCAAATGCCAGCGTCTATAAAGAGAGTTTTATTGAAAAAAAGAAAAACAACGGCAGAATGGAGTAGTTCTAACAGAGACCTATGAGGTTTGTCTTTGTCAGTGTATTTCTGTGTATGAAAGAGTGAGTGTATTTGTGTGTGAGAGAGTGTGTGTATGTTTGTTTGTAATAGCATTAGTGTCTGTGTGTGTGTGAGTGTCTTTGGGTATGAATACCTCCCAACATTTCAAAATTCAAAAGAGGGTCAACCCCCCCCCCCCTCCGCGGCAAAAAATTTAAATGTGGTGGGCAGGAGCAGGGGCGGGACTTAAAAAAAATCATAAGACCAAAGTAATATAAATAAAATTCTAAATAAAGTCATATCTTTTAATACTCTTAAGCAGCAAATCAAACACAAGCTCAAACCACTGGTATAGCTATGTGAGCTCTGTATTTAATTAACCTTTGCAGAGACAGTGCTAAATATTTTTATCTTAATTGGACATTTAATAATAGATTCTTTAAAACTGCTCTCTGCATTCCCCATTTATATTCTAGATTCTGGCCTTTAAAGTTAGCAAAAATGCACAGTAACACACTACATAGCATACACTTACACATGCAGATACACACACACTACATAGCATACACTTACATATGTACATACACACACACACACTACATAGCATACACTTACACATGCAGATACACAGACACTACATAGCATACACTTACACATGCAGATACACACACACACTACATAGCATACACTTACAAATGCAGATACACACACACACTACATAGCATACACTTACACATGCAGATGCACAAACACTACATAGCATACACTTACACATGCAGACACACACTACATAGCATACACTTATACATGCAGATACACACACTACATAGCATACACTTACACATGCAGATACACACACACTACATAGCATACACTTACACATGCAGATCCACACACACACTACATAGCATACACTTACACATGCAGATACACACACACTACATAGCATACACTTACACATGCAGACACACTACATAGCATACACTTACACATGCAGACACATACTACATATCATACACTTATACATGCAGAAACACACACACTACATAGCAAACACTTATTCATGCAGATACACAAACTTCATAGCTTACATTTATACATTCAGGCACACACACTACATAGCATACACTTATACATGCAGATACACACTACATAGCATACACTTAAACAACATGCAGACACACACTACATATCATACACTTATACATGCAGATACACACACACAATACATAGCATACACTTACACATACAGAAACACACACTACATAGCAAACACTTATACATTTCATAGCTTACATTTATACATGCAGATACACACACTACATAGCATACACTTATACATGCAGATACACACACATACACACTTATAGATACAGATAGACACACACTAAATCATATATGGGTATCTGTAACTCATTGTATGGGGTCCTGGGGTTGGCAAGCACATTAGCTGGCAGTGTGAGGCTGCCACTGTTCGTTACCCTGGTGTTAGCACTGCTCATCGTATAAAACTGAAGGCATGATAGTATTACCACCAGGGGTTAGACGTCATCACTACCAGAGGTAGGTTAGAGAGGTCACTATTACCTGAGGTCAGAGGGTATACAGCCTTCCTACTCCTGCTTAAAGGGACAGTCTACACCAGAATTTTTGTTGTTTAAAAAGATAGATAATCCCTTTATTACCCATTCCCTAGTTTTGCATAACCAACACAGTTATATAAATACATGTTTTACCTCTGTGATAACCTTGTATCTAAGCCTCTGCAAACTGCCCCCTTATCTCAGTGCTTTTGACAGACATCCATTTTAGTCTATCAGAGCTGGCTCACTGTGTGCTCCTGCAACAAACAATCTCTTCAAAAGAGAGTATTTGGCTGAATCAGTGCTGACACCTAGGTAACTCCAATTGCTTGAGCACAGTGTTATCTATATGACACACATGAACTAACACCCTCTAGTGGTGAAAAACTGTCAAAATGCCCTGAGAGAAGAGGCGGCCTTCAAGGGCTTAGAAATTTGCATATGAACCTCCTAGGTTTAGCTTTCAACTAAGAATACCAAGAGAACAAAGCAAAATTGGCAATCAAAGTAAATTGGAAAATTGTTTAAAATGACGTTCTCTATCTGAATCATGAAAGTTTATTTTGGACTAGACTGTCCCTTTAACCCACACACCATTAATTTTCCACAAAGAATATAATAGGTATATAACCCTGGGAGAGAAAAGCCAGCTGCTTCTAAATATGTGCCCAATAGAATTTAAAAAAAATAATGGGGCAATGCGGGACAGATGGCTAGCAACCCGGGACAGACCCCTAAAATCGGACTGTCCCACGAAAATTGGGACAGTTGGGGGATGAAAGGGAAAGAGTATTGTCATGAGATGCAGGACACAGCAAAGAGGGTACAACACTATTTTATTGCAGAGCATGGAAACATACATCTGGTAGTATTGATCTCACTTAGTAACTGCGACATAGACAAATGGACCTAAGCTCCGCCCCCATCTGGTGACGTCACTTCCCACTCTCATCACATCTTCCCCCTTTTCAAAGGACAAGGCATACATTTTTTTTTCATTTGAATACAACAAATAACAAGGTATACAAGAAGCATACAACAGTTTTAAATAGTATATAACAAATAACAAGTTAAAGAGAATATCTGTATAAACAACATGAATTACATCCTGACTTGAACATCGGGGTAGACTACCCTAGTCGACAGTGACCATGGGATTATTCTGCCCATACTTCCGGTCACTGCTCTAACTAATGTTAATCCCGATATCGGGCCAAAAGTTTCACCACTCTTCCGCTTGATGTAACTCTACATGAACTGTCCTCTGATACAGAAGAAGGTGATTGAGAGTCTGCTGGAGGCAAAGACATATCCCCGCTGTGATCTTGCTGAGGGGAAGGCACCCCTCTTAAAGCAGAGGATTCCACCGGCGGTGGTACTGAGGCATCCAGTTCCAAACTCTCAGGTACAGACTAAAGATGTTTTCGATTTTAACGTGTAACTGTCCCTCCATCAGTAAGGACTACATAAGACCTTGGTTCTGGAGAGCGTCTTCCATTTCTTCTCATCATCCAGTTTAATTCTGACACTTTGCCCCGCATTCAGCTCCTGCAAAGGCCTCACAGAATGTCTCCTGTCGTAGAAGAATTGATAGCCCCTTTTTGCCTCTTCATCCCTCCTAAGGACTTCGTCCTGAGGAATAGAGCTAGTTGGCTAGAAGACACCCACAGAGGGTAAGGTGGTGCGAATCTGGCGTCCTAGCATCAGCTGTGCCGGGCTAAACCCGTGGCTTGAATGGGAGTCGCCCTATAGGACAAGAGGGCCAGGTACGGCTCAGATTGCTTCAAAATGAACTTTGTTGTTTGAACTGCCCTTTCAGCCATTCCATTGGCCTGTGGGTAATGTGGACTTGGCGTAGAATGTACAAAATCATATTCTCTGCTGAAAGAACTGAATTCTGTGGAAGCGAACTGCATTCTATTATCACTCACCAACTCCATTGGTATGCCCCACCGGACTAACAAGCTCTTGAGACGAGTGATAACGGCTTGACTTGTGATTTCATTCAAAGGTGCAATTTCCAAATACCTGGAATAGTAGTCGATCATGACTATGTACTTTTTCCCGTGCAGTTCACACAGGTCAGCAGCTATTTTCTGCCATGGGCCTGCAGGCAGTGGCATAGAAATCAAGGGCTCCCTTCTCTGAGTAGGCCGGCGTTCCCGGCAAAAGGCACATTTAGACACATGGCTTGCAATATCAGAACTGATCCCAGGCCACCATACTGCCGTAGCTGCCCTTTCTCTGAACTTTGTAATGCTTAAGTGGCCATCATAAATCCTGTTTAACAATGCGGTCCTGGAACAATACCAACCAATCCAGCTCCGTGAGCTGCGACCTTTCTGACTGGTAAAAAAGACATCCAGGTTGCCCGACTCTCAGGCCAACCTTCTTTTATGTACTTTATAACTTCTTGAAGGTCTGTATCTAAATATGTCTCTTTTCTTATTTGTTCTAGCTTCCCTAAAGAGATGGATTTGGAGGCCAGAACTGAATCTACATACACTTTCACATCTGATTCCGTTGAAGATTCTTCAGCAGCAGCTAGCGGGAGCCTGGAAAGTGCATCTGCCACCACCAGTTGTTTCCTCGGGACATGTACTGCCTGAACGTTGAACCTAAGCAGCCTCATTAGAAGTCTCTGGCATCTTAGGGGTGTTTTGTCAATATCATAGGAGTTGATTAGAGGGACTAGCGGTTTATAGTCAGTCTCCAGACAAAATTTCTCTAAACCCACTAGGTAAAGCTGAAAGTGCTCACAGGCCCAAACTGCAGCCAGACACACTCTCAATTTGGGGCGTATTTCGACTCGCCAGCCGTCAGTGTACGGGAACAGTAGGCGATAAGCTGTAGTTTGTTCTCATTCAACTGCAGGAGGGCGGCCCCTAACCCATAACTGCTCGCATCAGCACTAACCACAGTCTTTTTGGAAGGGTCGTAGAACCCCAACACTGGGGTAGACCTCATCAGGGACTTTATCTGCATAAAAGATTCTTCCTGTGAAGGTCCCCGGACCCAGGCAACATCTTTCTTTAGCAACTCTGTGATAGGGTGTAGTATAGTGGATAAATCTGGGAGGAACCTGCCCACATAATTTACAAGGCCCAATATTTGTCTCAGCTCATGTACATCAGAAGGACGTTTCATCTGTTCAATAGCACAAATTTTCTCAGGGTCTGGCTTGATGCCATCCCCATTGATGATATGCCCAAAGTAACATAACTCAGCTTTCCTAAAATGGCATTTCTCTTTATTTAACTTCAGCCCAGACTCTCTAATAGTCTGCAGCACACAGTTCAGTCGCTGATCATGTTCCTCCAATGTAGACCCATACAACAAGATGTCGTCCATGACGACAGCCATGCCCACGTGGTCTCTTAGGAGAGAACTCATTTCTCTTTGAAAGATTTCCGGAGCAGAGGATATCCCGAAGGGAAGTCTGCAGAAGTAAAACCGACCTACTGGTGTAATGAAGGTAGTCAGTTTGCGGCACTTTGGATCTAGAGGTATCTGCCAGAAGTCGCTAGAAGCATCCAATGTAGAGAAGAACTTCGCCCCAGCCAATTTCGGAGCTATGTCTTAAAGTATCGGCAGCACATATCTCTCTCTCTTCACCACCTCATTCAGCCTTTTCAAGTCTACGCAGATGCTTACCTTCCCATTTTTCTTCGCAACAGGCACAATGGGGGCACACCAGTCAGTTGCTTCAACAACCTCTTCAATAACCCCCATATTCTTCATACGCAGAAGCTCCTTCTCCACTTGAGGCATGAGCGGGAACGGAATTCTACAGGGAGTGGTAATGCTATATGGGACTGCGTCACCTTTAAGTGATATACGGACTGGGTTGCAATTCAGTAGGCCCAATTTACCAAACATATCTTCTGAGATCTCATTCACTCTGGCTACTAGGCCCAAGCCACAGGCTGCTTTTCTGCTCAATAAATTGTTAACACACTGACCTCTAATCACATGCACCCACATGGTGAATTTCCTTTGCTTGTACTCGCAGCTGGCAAGAAATTTCCCCGCACAATCAATGCGGCCACCAGGACTATGGACTTTTGTTATAACCTTTGCCAGCTGGGGCTGTCGAGGCAGTTTTATGAATGCTGCAAGGGACATTAGTGATGTCTGCTCCTGTGTCAATCTTAAAGGCAACTTTGGCTCCCATTACAGTAAGAGTAACCCTCCAATCTTCTTCTGAACCCGGCCGTTCAACAACAGACCCTACAAAGGACACTTCTTAACCCTCCTGGTCGCTATCCACCTGCATCTCCTTAATATATTCAGTTTTACACATCAGTTCAAAATGGTCCATTCTGTTACATTTTCTACATCTTTTGTCTTTAGCAGGGCATATGACACTCTGATCATGGGCACGGTTGCACCGTGTGCATCGGGCATGCTGCGCCCATCCGCTTCTGGGCCTATCTGTTGCCCTAGGTCTACCGCTCACACTGTGCCTTTCACTAGCAGCTCTCCTGAACTGCTGCACTTCATCCACAATACTCTCAGACCTCAGATCAGCACTTTGCTTTTTCACCAGTACACTCTGGCGGGCCATCCTAATAGCCCCATCTAATGTTAAATCAGACTCTAACTGTAGCTTCAGTGAGACTTCAGCATCTGCAATTCCTATGACTATTCTGTCTCTGATTTGCTCCACTTTAGCAACACCAAACTCACAGAATTCAGCTAGTTCATACAGGCTGCGCACAAATGACTCCACAGATTCTCCCACACGCTGAGCACGTTTGTGAAAACAAGCCCTCTCATGAATCACATTTCTTTTGGACACAAAGTGGGCACTGAGTTTATTCATAACTATTTCAAAGTCAAATTCTTCCCCTTCTTGGAAAGTAAAGGCATTGAACACTGGCTCCACATCTTTCCCCATAAAGTATAAAAGAGCATTAGCTTGTACTTCCCCGCTTTCCTTGTCCAGCTTGGAAGCAATCCTGAAGCGCTGAAACCGCTGACGCCATGTGGGCCAAGCTGCAGGCTGAGAAAAATCAAAAGGCTCAGGTGGGGTAAACTTCAACATTGTCATCAATCAGGAAACAGAAGCGCAGGCCAGAACTTCTGACACCATGTGATGAGATGCAGGACACAGCAAAGAGGGTACAACACTATTTTATTGCAGAGCATGGAAACATACATCTGGTAGTATTGATCTCACTTAGTAACTGCGACATAGACAAACGGACCTAAGCTCCGCCCCCATCCGGTGACATCACTTCCCACTCTCATCACAAGTATGTGTGTGTGTGAGTGGATGTTAGTGTGTGTAAATATCTATGTGCAAGTTTGTTTTTATGTGCTATTATACATAGTGTGTGCTATGCAAAAACATGTTTGTTGCGCTGTGCACGGCCCAAGAGTGTTTGGGTTTGGCCTGAACTAAAGGTGGCAACCCTACATCCCCCCCTAGCATGTGATATTCCTTCACCTACAGCATTCCTGCGGTCACATTGCGGCCATGAAAATATGGTGGCTGCAAAATGTTTAGGTAACCCTGATTTGTTTGCTTAGTGTGTTTAAAACCAGGGACATTGCATAATGCTACTCATTTACCCAGCACTACAGAAGTTAGTGCTGATTTACAACTATGAATTAATATTATTGCAGTTGGTGTGACCTGACTGGCAAGTGGTTTTTATACAGCCATCTTATAGGTTATTGCTCTCTATTTGCTCTAATGAGGGGTAGTGTAGGACTGAGAAGATATCTGGGGTCCTCCAGTCCAACCTTCTGCAGACATCCCAAGTCTCCCTGAAGTTCAGGGAGTCTCCCTGATTGTAATAGCGGCTCCCTGATGCCAACAAATGGAATGCAAGCAATCTCCCTGAAACTCCAAGTACCATGATCCAATGTGGCCCAAATCCGGAAAAGTGTTTCTTTAAGGAATGCCTTTAGTTGCTGGGACGTTATAGAACCCTCAAAGCATGCATCAGTAACAAAAAAGCCCCCCACTGATTTTAATAAAATAAAAACAAAAATACTTCCTTATTTACTGCACGTAATTAAACTTTGTATTCTAAAATATTTAAGCATTCAACAAGCGTACGATCACTGAAAAATAGGTTTGTTGTATGTGGTTGTGCAATGAAACTACTGTTTTTTTTAATATGACTTTAGTGGGAAGCTACTTTAATGATAAGTCCCTATCTTATTTAGGGTTTCAAGGTGTCCAATATATAACTGGGGGGGCAGCACAGTAGCGGGTGAACCCACCTCCCGGAAATTAGTTTTTACAGGTTGGGATGTCTGCTTCTGCAATAAGGGCCAAACCAGTGATTGTTTTCACTCACAGGGCTGGGGACATGAGTGGAGGTAGGTAACCCATAGTTGCCAACATTTAAAAAAAAAATTCCAGGGACACTTTGCAGCAGAGCAAGCAGCGGGTTACTGGAGTATTGACGACCGACCTACTGTTCAACTGCTCCGCCCACTCAGTTCTGCAATCAAAACACACCCATTTGAAAGTAATAGTATAATTTAGACTTATCCATAGTTTATTATACAGATTACAGCACCAAGCTCTTACACCTACCCAGTCTCTGTAACACATTCTGTGCATATGTTTATTTTTACAACACAGCATCATACCCCCCAACTGTCCCGATTTTCGCGGGACAGTCCCGATTTTAGAAGTCTGTCCCTCTGTCCCGAGTTGCTAGCCATCTGTCCCGATTTGCCCCAGGCATTTAAAATTTTTTTTTTTTTTTTTTTAAATTCTATTGGGCCCATACTCAGAAGCAGCTGGCTTTGCTCTCACAGGGTTAGATAACTGTTATATTCCCTGTAGAAAAGTAATGGTGTGTGGGTTAAGCAGGAGTAAGAAGGCTGTATACACTCTGACCACGGGTAATGGTGACCCCTCTAACCTACCTCTGGTAATGATGATATCTAACCCCTGGTGATAATACTAGCATGCCTTCAGTTTTATACAATGAGCAGTGCTAATACCAGGGTAACGAACAGTGGCAGCCGCAGACTGCCAGCTAATGTGCTTGCCAACCCCAGGACCCCATACAATGAATTACAGATACCCATATATGATGTAGTGTGTGTCTATCTGTATCCATAACTGTGTGTGTGTATCTGCATGTGTAAGTGTATGCTATGTAGTGTGTGTATCTGCATGTATAAGTGTATGCTATGTAGTGTGTGTGTATCTGCATGTATAAGTGTATGCTATGTAGTGTGTGTGTATCTGCATGTGTAAGTGTATGCTATGTAGTGTGTGTGTGTGTGTCTGCATGTGTAAGTGTATGCTATGTAGTGTGTGTGTGTCTGCATGTATAAGTGTATGCTATGTAGTGTGTATCTGCATGTGTAAGTGTATGCTATGTAGTGTGTGTGTATCTGCATGTGTAAGTGTATGCTATGTAGTGTGTGTGTATCTGCATGTGTAAGTGTATGCTATGTAGCGTGCTACTGTGCATTTTTGCTGACTTTAAAGGCCAGAATCTAGAATATTAATGGGGAATGCAGAGAGTAGTTTTAAAGAATTTATTAATAAATGTGCAATTAAGATAAAAATAGTTAGCAATGTCTCTGGCTCTGCAAAGGTTAATTAAATACAGAGCTCACATAGCTATACCAGTGGTTTGAGCTTGTGTTTGATTTGCTGCCTAAGTGTATTAATATATGACTTTATTTAGAATTTTATTTTTATTACTTTGGTCTTATGATTTTTTAAGCCCCGCCCACCACATTTCAATTTTTTGCGGGGGGGGGGGGGGGGTGTCCCTCTTTTGAATTTTGAAATGTTGGGAGGTATGCAGCATCAAAATTAGAAAGACAAATAATATGTGAACCCAATCAATAGTAATAATATTCTATTAGGAATTAATTATATTTAAATAATAAACTATATCTATTTATCATCTATCTATCTGTATATATGTATGTGTGTGTGTAGTGTGTGTATATATATATATATATATATATATACATACAAACAAACAACAAATGTTGTGCAAAGGAGATTTTCAGGGACATTTCCAGGGACAAAAAAAAATCCAGGGACATACAACAAAATCCAGGGACTGTGTTAGCAACTATGGGTTACCCCATCCCATTTCCTTGTCTCACCATAGTCATAAACCCCCACGAGTCTTTACAATGCTGTGCAGCACTTACGTAGAAATTATTATGTTGGGGATATTTTATTTTGCCCCCTTCTACCAGAAAACAATTCTACAGATGCTAATGGGTCTGGTGACCAGATTTAAAAAATATTAAATAAAACAAAAATATATACAGTCTTACTAAATGAGATCTTTTCTAGCAAGGCGGGGGGTTCGTCACAAACAACATTTGTTGAGTATTGAGGTGACATTGGCAGTGCTAGGAATGTAAACCACTTTCTATAATAAAGTATTAATAATATTTCTGTCATGAGGGAGGGGGAGGTGCCCTGTTGTTGTCACCCAGATCTACACACGAATCATTGCTGCGTTTATAACTGCAGGGCGGTCCGGTGGCAGCTACAGGGTTAACGCATCCAACTCTACAGACAAAAACAGTGCGGCGCCTTTAAGAGCTCCCATCCCATTTTACTCTATGTTTACATAACAGAGCGGGCGATACCACTCGATTGTCTGCTGGGGAGAGTCAATAAATTCATGCCCGGCTTAAACACCGTAAGAATTCATGAGGTGTTTAGAGAACGATATGAAGCACGTGTAGAAAACAAACAACATAACAGGATGCCCTCCGACCAGCAGTTACTTGTTTGTTATTGGAGGTGATATTATCGCATGGTCTCCCCCTGTTACTGGGGGACGGTCCGGTGTCCTGTTGCCACGGCACTTGGAGAGCAGCGGGGCTCCATTCGTTGACTGGCGGTGGGAGGAGAAGGAGGCGGGCGGATGGTCATTTGGCTGCCTCGCAGTTAAGCTTCAGCTGCTTTAGTGAGGGGGGAAACAGAGCCTGGAGTAGAGGCGGCGGCACCCGGACTGGAGTTTGTGCGGCGCTCTGGTAACGGGAAGCTGAGAGAGGCCGTGATAACCTGGGAATAACGTGACCGGAGCTCACAGCCTGTTGGTAACAACGTGACAGGAGCAGCGCGAGACCTTGGTGACAGGAGTGACGCCACCTCGGAGCATTGTGACCTGGGAAACCTGCTTGTTGCTCAGATACCCCCGGGATCTTGTCCGATCAGTCTGCGGTTCTTATAAGACCTGCTCCGTTTTCTTGTTGCCTCCGGCCTGCAGTGTTCCTCTCCGGACACCCTGCGTCACATTCTCTTTATGAGCCCGCATGGAGTAGCGCTGTGGGCGGCGGCGGGGCAGGAGCGGATTCCCGGGATTATATGTGTCACAGGCCGGGATTATTGTTCTCCATGTTTTCTCCTAGTCAGGAGGAGCACTGCGCACCTAACAAGGAGCCCATCAAATACGGAGAGCTGGTGGTGCTGGGGTAAGTGGCTATGGAGGTGAGGCTGGCAGTGTGCTTGGTTAAGTGGCTAGGGAGGCTGGCAGTGTGCTGGGGTAAGTGGCTATTGAGGTGAGGCTGGCAGTGTGCTGGGGTAAGTGGCTATGAAGGTGAGGCTGGCAGTGTGCTGGGGTAAGTGGCTATTGAGGTGAGGCTGGCAGTGTGCTGGGGTAAGTGGCTATTGAGGTGAGCCTGGCAGTGTGCTGGGGTAAGTGGCTATTGAGGTGAGCCTGGCAGTGTGCTGGGGTAAGTGGCTATGGTGGTGAGGCTGGCAGTGTGCTGGGGTAATTGGCTATGGAGGCTGGCAGTGTGATGGGGTAAGTTTGTAGGCCCTTGTTCAGCCCGGAAGGTGAGACTGGCAGTGTGCAGGGCCAAGTGCTTGCTCAGCCCGGGAGGCGAGACTGGCAGTGTGCAGGGCCAAGTGCTTGCTCATCCCGGGAGGCGAGACTGGCAGTGTGCAGGGCCAAGTGCTTGCTCATCCCGGGAGGCGAGACTGGCAGTGTGCAGGGCCAAGTGCTTGCTCAGACCGGGAGGCGAGACCTGGCAGTGTGCAGGGCCAAGTGCTTGCTCAGACCGGGAGGCGAGACCTGGCAGTGTGCAGGGCCAAGTGCTTGCTCAGACCGGGAGGCGAGACTGGCAGTGTGCAGGGCCAAGTGCTTGCTCAGACCGGGAGGCGAGACTGGCAGTGTGCAGGGCCAAGTGCTTGCTCAGCCCGGGAGGCGAGACTGGCAGTGTGCAGGGCCAAGTGCTTGCTCAGCCCGGGAGGCGAGACTGGCAGTGTGCAGGGCCAAGTGCTTGCTCAGCCCGGGAGGCGAGACTGGCAGTGTGCAGGGCCAAGTGCTTGCTCAGCCCGGGAGGCGAGACTGGCAGTGTGCAGGGCCAAGTGCTTGCTCAGCCCGGGAGGCGAGACTGGCAGTGTGCAGGGCCAAGTGCTTGCTCATCCCGGGAGGCGAGACTGGCAGTGTGCAGGGCCAAGTGCTTGCTCAGCCCGGGAGGCGAGACTGGCAGTGTGCAGGGCCAAGTGCTTGCTCAGCCCGGGAGGCGAGACTGGCAGTGTGCAGGGCCAAGTGCTTGCTCAGCCCGGGAGGCGAGACTGGCAGTGTGCAGGGCCAAGTGCTTGCTCAGCCCGGGAGGCGAGACTGGCAGTGTGCAGGGCCAAGTGCTTGCTCAGCCCGGGAGGCGAGACTGGCAGTGTGCAGGGCCAAGTGCTTGCTCAGCCCGGGAGGCGAGACTGGCAGTGTGCAGGGCCAAGTGCTTGCTCAGCCCGGGAGGCGAGACTGGCAGTGTGCAGGGCCAAGTGCTTGCTCAGCCCGGGAGGCGAGACTGGCAGTGTGCAGGGCCAAGTGCTTGCTCAGCCCGGGAGGCGAGACTGGCAGTGTGCAGGGCCAAGTGCTTGCTCAGCCCGGGAGGCGAGACTGGCAGTGTGCAGGGCCAAGTGCTTGCTCAGCCCGGGAGGCGAGACTGGCAGTGTGCAGGGCCAAGTGCTTGCTCAGCCCGGGAGGCGAGACTGGCAGTGTGCAGGGCCAAGTGCTTGCTCAGCCCGGGAGGCGAGACTGGCAGTGTGCAGGGCCAAGTGCTTGCTCAGCCCGGGAGGCGAGACTGGCAGTGTGCAGGGCCAAGTGCTTGCTCAGCCCGGGAGGCGAGACTGGCAGTGTGCAGGGCCAAGTGCTTGCTCAGCCCGGGAGGCGAGACTGGCAGTGTGCAGGGCCAAGTGCTTGCTCAGCCCGGGAGGCGAGACTGGCAGTGTGCAGGGCCAAGTGCTTGCTCAGCCCGGGAGGCGAGACTGGCAGTGTGCAGGGCCAAGTGGTTGCTCAGCCCGGGAGGCGAGACTGGCAGTGTGCAGGGCCAAGTGGTTGCTCAGCCCGGGAGGCGAGACTGGCAGTGTGCAGGGCCAAGTGGTTGCTCAGCCCGGGAGGCGAGACTGGCAGTGTGCAGGGCCAAGTGGTTGCTCAGCCCGGGAGGCGAGACTGGCAGTGTGCAGGGCCAAGTGGTTGCTCAGCCCGGGAGGCGAGACTGGCAGTGTGCAGGGCCAAGTGGTTGCTCAGCCCGGGAGGCGAGACTGGCAGTGTGCAGGGCCAAGTGGTTGCTCAGCCCGGGAGGCGAGACTGGCAGTGTGCAGGGCCAAGTGGTTGCTCAGCCCGGGAGGCGAGACTGGCAGTGTGCAGGGCCAAGTGCTTGCTCAGCCCGGGCGGCGAGACTGGCAGTGTGCAGGGCCAAGTGCTTGCTCAGGCCGGGTTAAATTCTGCCTTAGGGAGATGAGACTGGCTGTGTACTAGAGCAGGGTTTGACAAATTTGTTCAAAATCTGGCAGTCAGTCCATAAATTTAGGAGCCAGAAACTTTCACAGCTGCAAGACATAGAAAGGATCTAGCTGCACCACACTTAATTTGTAGGTGTGTCAGGTAGCAGCCAGCTGAAGGCACCCATTGTTGCATCGGGGACTCTAAAACTGGGTCCCTGGTGCCTGGTTTTGTCAAGCTCTGTACTAGGGTAAGTGCTGCCTTAGGGAGGTAAGACTGGCTGTGTGTTGGGTAAGTGACTGATCCGTTACGGTGGTGAGACTGGCGGTGTGCAGGTATTTATGTGGAACGTACAGATCTGAGGGCACTTCCATGCACGTGTGTTGTAGGGCGCATGGCTCTGCATGTGTAGGAGAGTGGGTGGGGGCTGCTGTGTGTGTTTATATGTATGTGAGACTGTATATAAACATATAGACAGAGCAAATTGGTTAAATAAACAGATAAACTTCATCAATGTGATTGAACTTTAGAAGCCAGCAAGAAAGGTGAGGAACCAGTTACATGTTTAAATGGAGCTGGACAAGCTTATTTGTATGTGGTAATGTTGTAGAATAGTCCAAATTATTAGCAACAAGGAGCAACATTTTCAGTGAAGGAGCTCCCTGGCTCATGAGTATTCTTGAGGCCTGGTGGTGGTGGGAGCACAGCACTTTTTTGTGTCTATATATAGTGGTGGTGATGATGATGCTGGGAGCACAATCCTTTGAGTATGTGTGGTGGGGAGAATACAGCCATGTGTGTGTCAGCTCAATCAAATGAAGAGGCATGTGTGTCTCTACAGCACTGGTTTTCAAACCTGTCCTCACGCCTCCATAACAGGGCACATTTAGAGGATATCTGAACTGGAGCGCAAGTGAAACAATCAGCTGATTAGTAAACATTATTTTACCAGCTCTCATCCAAGGTAATCCTGAAAACATGGCCTGTTGGGGAGTCCTGAGCACAGGTTTGAAAACCAGTGCTCTAGAACAAACCGCTGGGATATAGGGGCTCCTTTAGAGTTTCTGCCCCCAGGTAAAGAACAGTTTAAGTACTGCCTAGTTTTTCACTGTTTTTATGGTGATCACCTGCATCTTACAGGGGCATGGGCCCCTTATTTTAAAGAACAGACTCCCGTCTTTAAAAGGAGGAATTACTTTTCCTCAAGCATTCAGGTTATTTCTTTCAAATATGGTGATCACCTGCCCCACTAGAAAACTACCACTGGGGATGGGGGGCTACTTTAGAGCCCATAACCCACTTCTGTTTTAATTGTCCCTGTAAGGGTTGTGGGGGGCTGAGATATTTAGCAGATGTTTCTATGCTGTGACATCACTACCGTGTACATAATGTCACTGTCTGTCTTGGCATGAGCCAGCAATGAGAACAGTCTCCTTTCCCTGTTTGAGTGTAGGGGGTTCCCAGAAGGAAGACACACAGTCCTCAACGCCTTTGTTGTGATGTAGGATGACAATGTTTTCCCCTGCACGCTAGGGTTTATTATTATATATTATTGCTATAGTCTGTGGGGGTTGAAGAGTTTAACTTTTTCATAGTTTTTGACTGTTTGACTGGGACCTTTTGTGGCATTTATGTACATTCTGCCATTGCATGTTTATTGTGTATATTCTGATTTCCACTTGTGTACACACATTCAGTTGGAAACTGCTGCAGGGTCCCGTTGCTTTCCACGAGTCACTATACAGATCAGTAATGGGTTAGATCTATCAAAAGTTCCGGCTGCAGACTCACATGAGTTAACTTGCAGTCGAGAGTTGAGACGCAGCAGTCATCAGACTGCTAATTCTGAACCCACTTCACCACCTGTTATGTGGCGTTTCTCAATCCCCCAGGACTTTTCCGACCGGGGAGATTACTGCTAGTGTGCAAGCAGGAGATGTCAGTGTGCAACGATAAGGGAACACAATGCAGAGCGGACAGGGGTGTCCACCAGACTTTGATAAATCTGGCTGTATGTGGAACTACACTTCCCACAATCCTCTGCTGTTTAACTTTTCTTCATTTATTTTATTTTTCACAGAGCATAGCAACCACTGCTTGTTCTTACTAAATAACAAGTTTATCTATGGCAAATTTCATAAAGATGTCAGTTACGTGAAAAATACCTTAACTATAGCAATATTCTACTGGTTTGATTACCTGAACCTGCAGCAAATGTCAGTCTTTGATATTTGGCATGCAGATAGTTTACTTTGGTCTTGCCTAGTAGGCAATAAACATTCAGTTACTGATCTATAAATGCTTAAAGGGACAGTCTAGTCAAAATCAAACTTTCATGATTCAGATAGGGCATGCAAATTTAAACAACTTAACAATTTACTTTTACCATCAAATTTGCTTTGTTCTCTTGGTCTTCTTAGTTGAAAGCTAAACCTAGGTAGGCTCATATGCTAATTTCTAAGCCCATGAAGCCTGCCTCTTATCTCAGTGCATTTTGAAAGCTTTTTTTTTTCCACAGCTAAACAGCGCTAGTTCATGTGTGACAGATAAAAATTGTGCTAACTTCTGTGGAGTTATTTGAGTCGGTACTGATTGGCTAAAATGCAAATCTGTCAAAAGAAAATAGATAAGGGGCAGTCTGGAGAGACTTAGATACAAGGTAATCACAGGCGTAAAAAGTATATTAATATAATAGAATTGGTTATGCAAAACTGGGGATTGCGAAATAAAGGGATTATCTATCTTTTTGAACAATAACAATTCTGGAGTAGACTGTCCTAGTTAACCCCTTCCCGCATGGAACGTCCTAGCCGTTTGACTGTACTGAAGCCGTTGCTGCTTGCTAAATGGGATCGCGGTCTGGAGGCCGTGCCTAGCATCGTAGGCACTCCCACCTGACCCAATCTGATCATTGAAATCACACGGTCGCATCAACGTTCGCGTGATCTCAATTTTTACTTCTTTACATCAGATCTTTGTTCCAATGTAGCCAAATAATTCTGGACGGGAAGGGGTTAATGATGCTTGTTTTGTTTCCTTTTTTTTTTTTTTCTCTTTTCGTTTCTTAAACATGCTCAGTAGAAGCAAGAAGCTGAATAAAGCCATGCTCAGTAGGCCTGTGGGAGTTGTAGTCCCAGATGTTGGTTTATATAGCTCTCTAGCCTGGAGGGTAGTGAGTATCTGCAACGGTGTCCTGTAGAATGTGTGCAAGTGATAATTAGATGACCCATTTGTTCAATAACAACCAAGGAAACTCGATTGGGGAAAAATGTGCATTAAAGGGACAGTCAACACTAAAATGTATTGTTTAAAAAGATTGATAACGCCTTAACTACCGATTCCCCAGCTTTACACAACCAACATTGGTATATTATTTTACTTTATAACATTTAAACCTCTACAAACAGCCTCTTATCACATGCTTTTCACAACAGGAGACTGCTAGTTCATGTGGGCCATATAGATAACATTGTACTCACACCGGTGGAGTTGTGGCTAACACAACACTAATTGGCTAAAATATAAGTCAATACTAAATAGCCATGTGATCAGGGGGCTGTCAAAAGATGCTCAGATACGAGGTAATCAGAGGTAAAAAGTGTATTTAATATAGGTGTTGGTTATGCAAAACTAGATAATGGGTAAAGAGATTATCTATCTTTTTTTAAACACTAAACCTGTTGGAGTTGACTGTCCCTTTTTAATGGCAGAGTTTTTCAAATGAAAAGTTTAAAAAAATAAATTCTGAAATATGCAGAAATTAAACTCGCCCTTTTTACCTTACATAATTTAATAATATAATGTAACATTCCCCCAATCAAATAATATATTTTTATTTCTATGTCTTAATGTTTTGGAAACAACCTTTTGCCATTAAATATTTGTTTATACTTTTAGGAAATATTGGTCAGACTTGCTGGGCCTATGGTTCTGATCTGTTTATCTGTCACTGACATTCATGGACTGTGCTTCCACCTCTGTATTTAACACACTCCGCCAATCGAGTGCATACAAATTATAGATATATAATTCACACTCTTAAACTTACTTGATTCAGACAGTTTGTGTAATTTAAAACAAACAAACTTCTGAGCTATGGGTCTGGTATTGTTGGTGTTTAAACCTCTGCTGTGTGTATGACAAAGCCACAGGAGGGCTGACACAATGCTGTATGTTGCTAATGCACTTTTAAAAGACTCGAGTCTTTTATCTCAATACAAATGTAATGGGGGAAAATCCTTTATGCAGCATACTCATACATTTAGTTATTATTTCTTTAGCTCTCTATGCTGACCCCTGGGCTGCGGCTGCTGACCAGCTTGGTGACACCAGTGATGCTAAATCCTTCTTTAATTAGAGTAGTGGCAGTAGTTGTAGAATAACCTGTGCTTCCTCACTGACATTATATGCTTGAAGTGAGGAGACCATAATAAAGCATAGTCATCTTCTGTGGTCTTGGGGCAGACCTCAAGTTGTACATCCCAGGCGCGGCCTGCAAGGTGATGTACTGAGCCTCACATATATAAATACAATTGGGATGTGGGTGGAGGGCTGTATGGTGGTAGTGTTGTTCCTGGCACGTGGATGTTTGAGAAACAATTTTTGTTTATTGGTCTCTGTACAATGCATGGATTAAAAATAATGTCAATGTTTGTTTATGGGCACGGAGACTCATGAGGAATTGCTGGAGACATACTATAGTCTTCTGTTTTCTTGCTGCTCACTAGTGACACCTAGTGGAGGAAGTGGTTTGTAGCATTAAAGGGACAGTGAAGTAAAAATTAAACTCATGATTCATATAGAGTATACCATTTCAAATTTCTCAATTTTTTTCTTTTTCTTCCAAGTTTGGTTCTTTTGGAATTTTTATTTAAAGCCCAAGAGCAGCAATGAACTAATTGAACACTTATCATGAGCTGATGTAAAGAATCCTATACATGCAGCCAGGGCCAGTGCTAGGATTTTTGGCCACACAGACGAGGAAACATTTTCTCCCCCCCCCCCCCCCACTTACATGCCATCCCATTGCTAGTTAAAGGGATATGAAACCCAAAATGTTTCTATCATGATTCAGATAGAGCATGACATTTGAAGCAACTTTCTAATTAACTCCTATTATCAATTTTTCTTTGTTCTCTTGGTATCTGTATTTTAAAGGGACAGTAAAGTCAAAACTAAACTTTCATGATTCAGATGGGGCATGCCATTTTAAACAACTTTCCTATTTACTTTTATCATCAAATTTGCTTTGTTCCCTTGGTGGTATTTTTGAAAAGCTAAACCTAGCTAGGCTCAAACTGATTTCTAAACAGTTGAAAACCGCCTCCTAGCTCAGAGCATTTTGAAAGTTTTTCACAGTTAGACTGTGCTGGTTCACATGTGTCATATAGATAACATTGTGCTCACTCCCGTGAAGTTATTTAGGAGTCTTCACTGATTGACTACACTGCATGTCTGTCAAAGGCACTTAGATAAGGAGGCTGTCTGCAAAGGCTTAGATACAAGGTAATCACAGAGGTAAAAAGTATATTAATATAACTGTGTTGGTTATGCAAAACTGGGGAATGGGTAATAAAGGGATTATCTATCTTTTTAAATAAGATACATTTTGGTGTAGACTGTCCCTTTAAAAGCACAAATGTAAGCTTAGGAGCTGGCCCATTTTTGGTTTAGCTCCTGGGTAGTGCTTGCTGATTGGTGGCTAAATTCAAATCAAACAGTGGTAGTGCTGCCTAGCAAATCAGACAGTGGTATGTCCTCCCTCTGAGCACATGCAAGAGTTCAGTATATACATATGATTCTGTGATTGGCTGATACAGGGGAATGGAAGAAATTTAGAAATGTGTCAGAAATAATCTGTTCATTTTTGTTTTTTACTATGTATATGTTTATTATGCAATTCTATTGTATTTAATGGACCTTTTAATTATATGGTTTCCACTCAGTTGTTTGCACAGTCTTTTATGGTCTATCTTTTTATATCTTTCCCTAATTGTTCCTAGCAGGAGAGATAAAAGTAAAACACAAAGGGACCTGAAACCCATATTTTTTTTTAGGATTCGGATAGAGCCTACAATTTTAAACCACTTTCCAATTTACTTTTATTATTTTTGCTTCATTCACTTGGTATCCTGTATTAAATGTGCAGCAATACACTACTGGTTGCTAGATGAACACATCTTCAAGTCAATGACGAGGCATATACTGTATGTGCATCTATCAATCAGCAACTAGCTCACAGCTCCTTTGCCTACCTAGGTATTTTTTCAACAAAGGATACCAAGAGAATGAAGCAAATTAGATTGAACTTAATTTGAAAGGTTGTTTATATTTCATGATACAGAGATCATAACAGTTTCAGTTTTGTGTCCCTTTAAGTTTAAACACGGTGTCTCATTGTTTAATAGAAACTAAACATTTACACTTCTATCTTCCTTAATTAAACAACATGCTAGAACATGCAGCTTTCTAATTTACTTCTGTTATTACATTGGCTTCATTCTCTTGGCATCCTTTGAAGTTGCAACAATGCACCACCAGGAGCTAGCTGAACATATTGTGCCAATTTATGTGCAGCCACCAATAACCAGCTAGCTCCCAGTAGTGCATTGCTGCTCCTGAGCATACTTTTTTAACAAAAGATACCAAGAGAACAAAATGAATTGGATAATAGAAGTACATTTTGGAAAAGTTGTTTAAAATGGCTTGGTCTATCTGAGTCATGCACTATAAATTTAGTATTTATGTCCCCTTTTAAGCTAGCATTTATCAAACCCTCAAGTCAATGCCCTGGTCAACTGTTAAGTGCTATTATTGTGTAGTAGAATCATCTAGAGCAACAGCAGTGCACAGCACGCACCATGCCAAGCATCGGCTGGAGGTGGGCGCACAGCACGCACCATGCCAAGCATCGGCTGGAGGTGGGCGCACAGCACGCACCTTGCCAAGCATCGGCTGGAGGTGGGCGCACAGCACGCACCATGCCAAGCATCGGCTGGAGGTGGGCGCACAGCACGCACCTTGCCAAGCATCGGCTGGAGGTGGGCGCACAGCACGCACCTTGCCAAGCATCGGCTGGAGGTGGGCGCACAGCACGCACCTTGCCAAGCATCGGCTGGAGGTGGGCGCACAGCACGCACCTTGCCAAGCATCGGCTGGAGGTGGGCGCACAGCACGCACCTTGCCAAGCATCGGCTGGAGGTGGGCGCACAGCACGCACCATGCCAAGCATCGGCTGGAGGTGGGCGCACAGCACGCACCATGCCAAGCATCGGCTGGAGGTGGGCGCACAGCACGCACCATGCCAAGCATCGGCTGGAGGTGGGCGCACAGCACGCACCATGCCAAGCATCGGCTGGAGGTGGGCGCACAGCACAGTCACTAGACTCTAGTGCAGGGGGGAAAATGTGTTCTCTGGAGTGATGAATCTCACTTCATTATCTGGCAGTCTGATGGAAGAATGTTTCTGTGTTAGATGCCAAAAGAACACTACCTACTGGAATGCAAAGTGCTACTGTAAGGTTGGGTGGGGGAGGGATAATAGTTTGGGCAGGGCCCCTTAGTTCCAGCGAAGGCGGCTCATAATAATTGTAATACCTCTTCCTCTTGAGCCCCCTTAGCTTGTAAAACTAAGAGCCCATCTGTTTTGTAGATCACCTTCATGAGACCTGGTTTACAACCGTGCAACAAACTAACCATTTGTCCCCTATAAATGCTTCCCTGCATAACATAGCTTTGTTTCTAGCGCTGCAGAATCTGTTGTCGCTCTGCAAATAACTTAATAATAATGCTACAGGATATAAAGACGGGTAATTGGGCACTTCCAACTTAATCAACTTTGTGCCTTTCAGCAGGACTGTGCCCCTGTGTACCAAGTAAATCTGTGACATGGTTTGCTGTGGAGGTACTTGACTGTACAAATGCCCTTTTACCTGAATAGGCACAAATTCCCACAGACACACTCCAACATCTTGTGCCTATAATGGCTACAAAAGAAGGGGGCACCATATTAATGCCCATGATTTTGCTGTGGGATGTCCAACAAGCTCATATAGGTGTTATGGTCCGTTTGGCCATTGAATATTGCATCAGTATATTGGTTATATATCACTTGGCTTTATATAGCCGTTTCTTTTTAGTATATTCAGAAATACTATATACTATGCAAGCGTAACTCTAGGGGGCGCTAGAAGAAAAATATCATTTTTTAAAAAAGGCCAACCAAGGCCTAATATAAATATAGATGTATTACAACAATCTGTAGGATAAAACTGAAGTATAGTAAAAACAATAAACATAAAAATATAAAATGATCAGATAATAATGTATAAAGACAAAATAATAATGACAATTACAGAAAAAATGAGACATGGACTCTCATCAAATGTGATGAGATCAATATAAACAGAAAATGCAGCTTAATACTATTTATTATATATTGTTTTAAGTCTCTAATAAGTTCTTATCTGTATGTGATATTGATGCTCAGACAGTCCCAAGATTAGGAGGGCACTTCAGAGGTTTATTAGTCCTCCTGGGTAGCACATATATAAGATTCTCCCTTAGATCCAGAAGTCAGCTCCTTGTCACAAAACCAGTCTGGGTAAATATTCTCTCTGTGCAAAGAAAATCACAAAGACAAGGGCGCCTCCTCGTGTGATACAGTTTGGACAAATGTAAAAAAAGGTTTATAATCACAAGTAAAGCAGCACTCTGTTGTGCTTATAGAGGCAGACTGGGAGTTCACAGTGTCCCAGTTCACTGACCAAGGCAGTGCAACAAATCACTCCAGGGTAGATTTCAATCAAGCTCAGGAGAAGCCTGAGGAAACAGACAGAGATCTGAGAAACTTGTTGCTTGTTTATCCATTGTTACGGTCACATTTGTGACATTTTATATTGTATTTTACTGCACCATTAAACTATGGTATTTTAACTCTTTGCTGAGAGCCTGAGCTTGATTGAAATCTACCCTGGAGTTATTTGTTGCACTGCCTTGGTCAGTGAACTGGGACACTGTGAACTCCCAGTCTGCCTCTATAAGCACAACAGAGTGCTGCTTTACTTGTGAGTATAAAATCTGTATTCACCTTTTTTTACATTTGTCCAAACTGTATCACACGAGGAGGCGCCCTTTGTGATTTTCTTTGCACAGAGAGAGTACATGTCCTCAGAAAGATTGGGACACATGCAGGAATGGTTAGCACTTTTACTTTACAGCACTGCTCCGCATTAGACTTTTTTCCTTAAAGTGAATGTAAATTTTGATGCTTAAGTGCCCGGGTTTTTAAAAATTCTATTAAAAACAGGGGCACTTTAATTCATCAAAATTTACATTTCAGTCCTGTTGTGAAAAAAAACTTATCTTTTAAACTTGACAGCTGCTCCAGCTTCCTCCACCCGTCGCAAAGCCTCTTCCTGGGTCTAAAATGATGAATCCGGCTTCCTCCAATCACAGCATTGAATCACACCGATTCCCCCGGGGGGGAGCCGTGATTGGAGGATGACCTATCCATCATTTCTGACATCAGAAATGGCTTGACACGACCGGAGGAAGCTGCTGTCAAGTTTAAAAGGTAAGTGTTTTTTTTTTTTTTTTTTTTTTTTTTTTTCTTCACAACGAGTGAAATGTAAATTTTGATGAATTAAAGTGCCCCTGTTTTTAATAAAAATTTTAAAAACCGGGCACTTTAGCATCAAAATTGACATTCACTTTAACACAGTGCATCCAGGGCAAAGTGCTGTTAGAATAGAACCTTCAAATATGGAGCAGTGCATTTATTGTTGACGTTCTCTCAGTAAGAAAATCTCTTTGCAGAAAGTGAAGAAAAGTTCTGCCTCTGGGTAACTTATGAAGCTAAACTGCCGGTATTATCAGAAACCTCACTGTCCTCTTGTGTTTTGCGTTGCAATTGTATTGAAACCCTTACCCATGGCAGAGATTCACTAACATCAAGCAAACATCCAAGGTTCCTGGTTTCAAACACTAATCATTCTCAAAGGAGTACTGGAATTGATTTTGTTCTATGGACCAGCAGTATCGTTGTAACTGAGTGTAATGTTTGGCCAATTTTAAAATTATAGTAAATACAACCGGTGGGTGTAAACCTCTTTCTGAAGTGTTCCATGGACTTATTTAAAAGAGAATGTAATTTATTATCTAGGTCTAGAAAGAATAGAATATGCAGCAGCCAACCCTAAAATCCAGTCCTTATGCCTTTCACAAGAGTAGCATTACTTCATTAGTTCTGCTAGATGGGATTCCAACTTGACTGCTATTGCTTCATTTGTCTGTAGTAGATGCAGCATTGTGAAAGGCAATCTCAATACCTGGCAGTGTTGCCTCTACTGTGATTCTGATCCATTTCATCTAATGGGACGTAAAAGTACACTTATATTTTATGTATTTATGGGTTTGACCTCTACAGCAAGGTTAACAGATATGTTGCTCTGTGAACCAGTGATGAGAAGCATACCTACGTAGCGACCAATCCCCAGCTATCTCCTTCGTAGTGGAAGTACATTGCTGCTCTGGAGGTGTCTTTGCAATGGTTAAAGGATCAGTCAACACCAAAAATATTATTGTGTAAAATGATAATCACCCTTTATTTACCATTCCCCAGTTTTGCATAACTAAAACTGTTATATTCATATACTTTACATCTATGATTACCTTGTAACTATGCTTGTGCCGACTGCTCCCTTATTCCAGATCTTTTGACAGACTTGCATTTCAGGCAATTAGTGCTGACTAAATAACACCACTAGAATGAGCACAATGTGTGTATATATAGCACACGTGAACAAACAATAGCTATTTACAGCCAGACTGTGAGATAAGAGATGGACTTCAGAGTCTTAGAAATCAGCATATTCGCCTACCTAGGTTTAGCCTTTAACAAAAAAAATACCAATAGAAAAAAGCAAATTTGATGATAAATGTAAATTGGAAAATTGTTTAAAATTGCATGCGCTATTTGAATAATGAAAGTTTAATTTGGACTTTACTGTCCCTTTAACACAGAGCATTTTATCATTGCACAGTTGCTTGCATATAACGCATAGCATTGTACTTTTACACATTTATGTCATTTTAAATCAGGTTAACCTTGAATTGGCCATTTTGATGATAAATGGTTTCTGTGATTTAGTAATGTATTCTCTTTATTGATAGGTACAATGGCTGCCTCCCCAATGGAGACAGAGGAAGAAGGAAAAGCAGGTTTGCACTTTATAAACGTCCCAGATCTAACGGAGTTCGAGCCAGCACAGTGCATGTGATTTCCACTCCACAGGACTCCAAGGTAGGTAACATCTATACTGCAGAAAATACAGCTAAAATCTTGTACTATTCATTGTTTTGTTTTATTTATTTGCAAAGTTGTACTTAAAGGGACATTATAGTAAAAAATGACATGCTCTAATTACAGCACTAGTTGTGCATCTGAGTTGTGCAACTAGCATTGTTGATTGGATCAGTGGAACTTTACACTCTGGACCAGCAGTGCTATGTGAGTCCCGAGCGATATTTCTACTGTGTATTTTACCCCTTTTATGGGGGTTAAAGGGACAGTATACACTCATTTTCATATAACTGCATGTAATAGACACTACTATAAAGAATAAGACGCACAGATACTGATATAAAAATCCAGTATAAAACTGTTTAAAATCTTACTTAGAAGCTGTCAGTTTAGCTCTGTTGAAAAGGCAGTTGGAAAGCCCACTGTAAGTGGGAAATAAGACACTCCCCCCTCCCCCTTCTTTTGCATATGAAAAGACCCTTTACACAAACAGGAGCAAGCTGGAGAAGGTATCTGTCGGTATTCACATAAAACTTTGGTTAAGAGTCTGAAAATCAGAGCAATGTTATTTAAAAATAAGCAAAACTATACATTTAAAAAACCAAAACTTTATGGGCTATATAAATAGATCATCTACAAAACATTTTATGAAAGGAAAAAATGAGTGTATAATGTCTTTTTAAACACACATTAGTGTAGGATCGATAGTCTTAAAATGACACGCCCTAACGCCGGGCTTGACCTGGCTCCTAACTTTTTAAATTCTACATATAGCTATATGCAAATGCCATTGTCTGGCTCCTAAATATTCTTATTTGCTCCTAAATTTTACAACAGATTTGTCTGCTATAACAGATTAGAGGCTGTAAAGTGTTTAGCTATAATGGGCCTTTTAGATCTTATTTTTTATCACTGAAAGATATGATCAGATATGTTTAAACATGTTCTGACTAGGTTTGTTTTTAAAGGGGTGGGGTTGTGTGTGAAATAAGTTGTTTAAAGGGACAGTAAAGCCAAAATTAAGCTTTCATTGTTTAGATAAAGCATGCAATCTTAAAGGGACAGTACACTGTAAAATTGTTTTTATATGAATGTATTTTCAATGACTTGTTATACCAGCTGCAGAGAATAAAATTTATGAGAAATTGCATTTTCTGTTTATTTGTGTATATGAAGTAGCTGGTTTTGTGCTTCTAAACCACAGCCTATTGAAATGGGTTGAGTTTCAGGTAATATCAGATCTCATTATGTTATCACTTTGTGTACACAGACTTGCTTCCTTATCTTATATTTGTCTAGAAAACCAAAGCTCAATACTTAGAGAGAACAATGGAAAATTATCATTTTATTACTTTAATATCATGCCCCCCACTGAGAGTGTAATCTCTTCTGCTGGCTGTGTTTACTTAGGCTTGTCAATAGAATATACTCCAGTATAGAAACTTTCAGTATAGGTTGGGATACCACAAGCTAAAGGGACAGTCAACACCAGAATTTTTGTTGTTTAAAAAGATAGATAATCCCTTTATTACCCGTTCCCCAGTTTTGCACAACCAACACAGTTATATTAATATACTTTTTACCTCTTTAATTATCTTGTATCTAAGCTTCTGCTGACTGCCCCCTTATTTCAGTTCTTTTGATAGACATGCAGTTTAGCCAATCAGTGCTCAGTCCTAGGTCACTTTACGTGCATGAGCTCAATGTTATCTATATGAAACATGTGAACTAATGCCCTCTAGTGGTCAAAATGCATTCAGATTAGAGGCAGTCTTCAAGGTCTAAGAAATTAGCATATGAACCTCCTAGTTTTAGCTTTCAACTAAGAATACCAAGAGAACAAAGCAAAATTGGTGATAAAAGTAAATTGGGAAGTTGTTTAAAATTGCATGCCCTATTTAAATCATGAAAGCTTTTTTTGGACTTGACTGTCCCTTAAATCAGCTATTTCAAATGCCAAAAAGGGGTAAAGGAGCTACTTGTAAACAATTTGAAACGCTCCAGCAGGTAAAATGAATCATTGGGAACAATTTAAAGGGGAGAAAATGTATGGGTGAACTTTCCTTTTAATCGAGTTTGCAATTTACTTCTGTTATCAAAGTTTGCTTTTTTTTTCTTGATAACCTTTTGTTGAAGATTATATTAAGGTTGGCTTAAAGGACCTCTTGATTGTGCATGCATCTTTATCACCCTATGGCAGCAGTGTTTGCAATAATATATCTAACATTGCTACAGACAGTGCTGCCATAGGGTGATAGACGCATGCACACTCAAGAGGTCCTTTAAGCCTACATTAAAAGGATAGTAAACCCAGATATTTTCTTTCATGATTCAGATAGCGCATGCAACTTTAAGCAGATTTCTAATTTTGTCCTATTTATTTTCTTTGTTCATCTTTTTTTGAAAATCAGGAATGAAAGCTTTGGAGCTGGCCGACTTTTGGTTTAGTACCCTGGATAGGGCTTGTTGATTGGTGGCTACATTTAGCCATCCAATCAGCAAGTGAAACCCAGGTTCTAAACCTAAAATGGGCCGGCTCCAAAGCTTTTATTCCTGCTTTTTCAAATAAAGAGAACGAAGAAAAAGGAATAGGAGTAAATTAGAAAGTTGCTTAAAATTGCATGCTCTGTCTGAATCATGAAAAATAAAATATGGCTTTAGTATCTTCAACAAAGGTTATCAAGAAAATAAAGCAAAATTCGTAATAGAAGTAAACTGGAAAAGTTCTTAAAGTTACCTGCTATATCTAAAGCAGTTTAATTTTGTCTGTGCTGTCACGCTAAGATCTGACATTTGGTAATTAGCTGTAGTTTAGTTTTACGGCTTGAGGGGATCAACAGATTATTGGTGAACAAATGACTATAGATGTTCTTTTAAAGCACTTCTTCATAGGCAGGATACTTGTTAAACGGACACTGAACCCAAATTTTTTCTTTTGTGATTCAGATAGAGCATGCAATTTTAAGCAACTTTCTAATTTACACCTATTAATGTTTCTTCTTTCTCTTGCTATCTTTATTTGAAAGAGAATGTATCTAAGCTGTTTTTTGGTTCCGAACTCTGGACAGCACTTTTTTATTGGTAGATTAATTTATCCACCAATCAGCAAGAACAACCCAGGTTGTTCACCAAAAATGGGCCGGCATCTAAACTTACATTCTTGCATTTCAAATAAAGATACCAAGAGAATGAAGAAAATTTGATATTAGGAGTAAATTAGTAAGTTGCTTAAAATGTCATGCTCTATCTGAATCCCAAAAGAAAAACATTTGTGTTCAGTGTCCCTTTTTTAAAGAACAAAAGAAACTCTTTCAAGGATGGTGCATTCTTATTGTATACAGGCTGTATATACAACTGCAGTATAATGGTTTCCTCTGCATCACTTGAGTTAACCAGAATATTTAGTAAAATATGCAGAAATCTTTAAACTGCATTTGAACAGAGCTCTAGCGTTTGAGAGATTGATCTTCCCCTCTTCCATCACGAACAAAAGCAAATATGAACGTATTAAATGAGCCATGAACTTATATGAACTTAGAAGCATTTTATTGTCAGACTTGGTTTCTTTACCCTCAGTCCTTTTGTCAGGAAAAAAACTGCTTGCGTCTGAGCAGAAGACATGTCTGGACCCTTTTTATATTAAGGATATCTTATTGTAATTTTAAATAAACAGTCTTTGTTGCGTTGCATGCCTTTTTCACTACCATCATTCTCTTACAAATCAAAATCTGTGTTTTTTTTTTGTTATTGGTGCCAATAGTTTTCAATAATCGGTTAAAGGCACAGTAAAGTCAGAATTAAACTTTAATTATTCAGACAGAGCATACAATTTTAAATAACTTTCCAAATTACTCATTGTCTAGTTTGCTTTCCTCTTGGTGTCCTTTGTTGGAAAGCATACTTAGGTAGGCTCAGGAGCCGCAGTGCACTACTGAGCTAGCTGCTGATTGGTAGTAGCACATATATCTTTTGTCATTGGCTCACCCGGTGCAATCAGCTAGCTCCCAGTAATGCATTGCGGCTCCTTCAACAGAGGATTCCAGCAAAATGAAGCATATTTGATAATAGAAGTAAATTGGAAAGTTGTTTAATTGTATTTCCTGATTCATAATTTTGGGTTTCATGTCCCTCTAAATTAGAATATGCTCTGTACTAGACCTGTGTAGGATGGCATTTGGTGATCAATCCATGTGACAAGTTACCCCAAAGCTTAAGTTTCAACCTGTAGACTATAAGCTCTTCGGAGCAAGACCCTCCTTCTTTACTAGTTTTGTTTAGTCTGTTATGTTTTTGTATCTTATCACAAATCTTTGTCATTGTATACCAGTATCTCTCTATACCCAGCCCTACGGAATATTGCGGCACTATTCAAATAAATGATGATGGTAATGATTCTCCTGCTTGGAGACAAATTGTAGTGCAGATTTCACAGGGGCTGAACTCACTGATATATATATATATATATATATATATATATATAACTCCACAGCACTCTGAGATCTCTTATTTCTGTATCTGAGGGAGAGACAAGCCCAGTGTAATAAAGCAATGCATGTTATGAGATTTTTGTTACACTTACACTTTGTTCTTTGAATTTTATATTACTTAACACTTCAGATTGGGTCCTTTCAGTATTAATACATTTAAGCTTTTTGAAAGTTTGTGTTTAACAAATTAGGATCATACTTTGTATATTTCTGTTTGTCTTTTACAACTTACATTGCAGTTGGTATTTGCTATATCGTAAAATAAAACACGGCTTTAGAAAGGAGAGACAGGAGAGTTCCCAGGGTATGTCTGAAGCTCTCACAAGCATGCTGTTAGCATTGTAAACAAGCTGGTTTCACTGACTGGTGGATTGCGCACAATTTACAATATACTTTATTTAACTAACAGAAAAGTAATAATACTAAACTAGAAGCAAAAGCAAGTTAAATTGTAGTCCTAGCATTTCACTTTAATTTGTAGTTGATGCAAACTGAGCCTTAATGTCAGCCCCAGGTGTTTTCCAGTTACCTTCTACTCCCTTGTGAAATTGTATATCCTAGAGAGATTAATTACTTTCTATGGAAGGCATCTCTCTGGGACTTCCAGGTTACGTCTGTTTTCTTCTAGAATTCAGTGAGTTTAGCCCCTGGGAAGTCTGCACTATGATTTCTCTCCAAATTAGAGAATCTTTGCTTATTGGGCCCATAGAAAGTATTGAAATTCTCTGGGGAAACTGAAGCTGTATTTCTTCTATGTAAAATAAAACAAAATAAAGTGCAATGTAATTTTGTAAAAGGTACACATAAATATACAAAGTATGATCCTAATTTGTTAAAGTTGCACAAACTGTGAAAGCATAATCACAATCCTAAATACACTGGTGTATACAAAATAGTACAAAGTTTAAATATAATAAAAAAGTAATATAAAATACAAAGTATAAATGCCACGGAACTGTCATCATGCAGTGCTATATTGCACCGGGCTTGTCTGCCTTTTAAGAATTTTACTAGGGATCTCGCAGTGCTGGAGGATTGTTATAGATCTCTCCTCAGCAGAGGGCTTTAGGTCATCAGGCCTTTTAGTATTTTAGTTTGTATTATTGTCTTATTTTTGGTATTCTCTTAATTCCTATTCGATTACTAGCAGGTATATTGTTTATCCCTTTGTGAAAGATGAATCCGCTACCCATATATACTTCATCAACATATCAGATTAGTATTGACTTATTTTAGGTAGGCTTCGCTATAGTTGTGCTTCAGCCTGAAGTGTTTCCTTCATCTAGTTATTCTGGGACTAATCTCTACCCTCATGTACATATGTTTCCCCATGATTTTTCTTAGAGGATTCTTTAAAGGGACAGTCTACTTTAAAATGTTTATCCCTTTATTACCTATTCCCCAGATTTGCATAATCAACACTGTTCTATTAATCTTTCAGTGATTTCATCTTTTTACCTCTGATTACCTTGTATCTAATCCTCTGCACACTGCCCCTTGTCTCAGTGCTTTTAACAAACTTGCATTTTAGCTAATCAGGGCTGTTCCTGCATAGCCATTATCATTCTCAACTGGAGTATGCCCAATGTTATCTATATGGCACACATGAACTAGCACAGCCTGACTGTAAAAAGCTGATTAAAAGCACTGAGATAAGGGGTGGCCTGCAGGGGCTTAGACAGGCATATTTAACCACTTGAGTGCTAACGATGGCTCTGAGCCGTTGCAGATTGTCAGGTGCTAACGACGACTCAGAGCTGTCACTAGCACTCTCCCACCTTGAGGGAGATCTGGGGGCTTCCACCCGCCCCTACCTCGGCGATCGGGCCTGTATAGTGACGGGCATCACTGGGGCTTCACGTTTTGCGTGATGACGTCACCACACAACTTTATTGAAAAATTACGACAAGTAATAGGGAAAGGGGGCATGCTGCTTAGAAGCCTGCATCTCTGGCATCTAAGCAGCTACAGACCCCTAAGACCCACTGTTGGAAAAATAACATTTCGAACAGTAGAATTATTGGAGAACTGAAAAAAATCTTTCTTTCTCTCCTTAGCACTCAAAGGGTTAAAGGTTATAAAGTATATTGATATAACTGTTGGTTATGCAAAGCTGGGGAGTGGGTTGTATATTTGTAAGAAATAAATAATACCAATCGGCAAGAACAAACCCAGATTGTTCACCAAAAATGGGCCGGCATCTAAACTTACATTCTTGTATTTCAAACTTACAATCTTGTTTTTCAAATAAAGATACCAAGAGAATGAAGATAGTTTTGATAATATGAGTAAATTAGAAAGTTGCTTGAAATTTCATTCTTTATCTAAATCACGAAAGAAAAAATGTGGGCTCGGTGTGCCTTTTTGTTCTTCATGTATTGAAAGAACTTTGTGTTATAGGGATAGACTTTTTGATCATGAGCCACCGTTTGCTAAGCTAGATGTTGTTCAGGTGCCTCCTGTTTCAGATATGCCACAGCTTTCTCCTCAAGCGTCCCAATCTTTTTCGTCTACACATGCAGTGCCCTGTATTTCCTCTCATGCTCTGGTAGGAGTTTTTGCAAGACATTGATACCCAGGTATCCTTTGTGGTATCTGAGGCGCTGTCTGCTTTTCCCATGCTGCAGGGAAAGCGCAAACTGACATTTTAAAGAATCAGTGTGTAAGGTTTCTGATCCAGTTGTGGCTACTCGCGGTACTCCATCTCAGAAGTCTGAGGAGGAGGATACCTCGGTAGCATCTGAGGGTTAAATCTCAGACTCAGTGTAATTCCTTCTTCTGATGCTGAAGTTTTGGCTACCTTGGACGACTCTGATATGACTCTCATAGTCAACCCTAAGAAGTCTAGTAAACTGTACAGGTACTTTGATGTTCCCTCCACGGTGGAGGTATTTCCTGTACCAGACCGTGCTTCAGAGATTATTGCACGGGAGTGGGAGAGACCTGGAATTCCTTTTTCTCTATCTCTCATTTTTAAGAAGATGTTTCCTATAGCTGACGCCGTTAGGGAGTCATGGCAGATGGTTCCTAAGGTGGAAGGGGCGATCTCCACCTTGACTGAGAACCACTATTCCCATAGAGGATAGTTGTTCCTTTAAGGATCCAATGGATAAGAAATTGGAGGCATTGCTAAAGAAAATTTATGTTCACCAGGGTCTCCAATGGCACCCTGCGGTGTGTATTGCTACTGTCACCAGTGACGTAACCTATGGTTTGATGCCTTGTCTGAATCTATTCAGACGGATACCCCTCTTAAGGAGATCAAAGACAGGATCAAGGCTCTAAAATTGGCCAATTCCTTTATCACAGATGCTTCCCTACAAGTCCTTAAGTTGGGAGCCAAAATGTCTGGTTTTGCCATACTAGCTCGCAGATCATTATGGTTGATATCCTGGTCTGCGGATGTTTCATCTAAGTCCAAGCTCTTGGCGATCCCCTACAAGGGTAAGACCTTGTTTGGGCCTGGGTTGGCTGAAATAATTTCATATGTTACAGGAGGAAAGGGATCTTTTCTTCCTCAGGATAAGAAGAATAAGCAGAAAGGACGTCAGAATAATTTTCGTTTCTTTCGAAACTACAGAGGTAAGCCTTCCTCTCCCTCTTCTAAGCAGGAACAGTCCGTCTTTTTGGAAGCCCAATCAGTCTTGGAACAAAGGGAAGCAATCTAAGAAACCCTCAACTAATTCCAAGTCAGCATGAAGGGTTGGCCCCCGATTCGGGAGCGGATCCAGTAGGGGGCAGACTTTCGCTATTAGCTCAAGCCTGGATGTCCCAGACCCCTGGGCAGTGGACATCGTATCCCAGGGGTACAAACTAGAGTTAAAGACTTTTCCTCCCAGAGGCAGGTTCCTTCTCAAAATTATCTGCAGACCAGATAAAAAGAGAGGCGTTCTTAAATTGTGTCCAAGATCTTTCCGCCCTGGAAATAGTTCCAGTCCCATCACAGAAACAGGGTCTGGGATTCTTCTCCAATCTGTTCGTGGTTCCCAAAAAAGAGGAAACATTCAGGCCAATTTTAGACATGAAATGTCTAAACAAGTTCCTCGGAGTACAGTCATTCAAAATGGAGACACTACGTTCCATTCTTCCCTTGGTCCAAGAGTGTCAGTTCATGACGACCATAGACCTAAAGGATGTGTACCTTCATGTTCCCATTCACAAGGATCATCACAAGTTTCTGAGATTCGCTTTCCTGGACAAGCACTTTCAGTTTGTGGCTCTTCCATTTGGCCTTGCCACAGCTCCCAGAATTTTCTCAAAGGTTCTGGGGGCTCTGTTGGTGTTAATCCGGTCTCGGAGTTTTGCAGTGGCGCCCTATCTTGATGACATTCTGGTTTAGGCACCGTCCTTTCAACAAGCAAGCTCTCACACAGATCTTGTTGTCCTTTCTTCACTCCCACGGATGGAAGATGAATTTGGGAAAAAGTTCTCTGATCCCAGCTACAAGGGTAGTGTTCTTAGGAACCATAATAGATTCTCTATCAATGAAGATAATTTTGACAGATGTCAGAGTCCAAGATTTTCGACTCTTGCCTTGCCCTTCAGTCCTCTCCTTGGCCGTCAGCGGCACGTTTGAGCCTATGCATTCTTTAGATATTAAGATGTTATCTTGGAAGGCTTTGTTTCTTGTTGCTATTTCTACTGCTATGAGAATCTCTGAACTCTCTGCGCTGCAGTGTGATTTCCCCTTATCTTTCATTTGGATAAGGTGGTTCTGCGTACTAAGTTAGGTTTCCTTCCTAAAGTTGTGTCGGACAGGAATATTAATCAGGAAATTGTTGTTCCTCCTTTGTGTTCTAATCCTTCTTCTCATAAGGAGCGTTTGCTGCACAACCTAGCTGTTGTGCGTGCGCTGAAATTCTACTTGCAGACGACTAAGGACTTTCGCCAGCCTTCTGCTTTGAGCAAATGTAAGCAAGGTAAATAGTACTGAATACAAGAAACCAAACTACACTATAACAACTATCTCCTGAAGTGGATAGTTAAAAACTTAAACTAAAAAAACCTTACAGAGTGAGTGCTAATAAGTATCAGCTAAAGGTAAATATGGAATAAATGACACGATCACTACTTGCTAAATTCAAAGCATACAACAGTATTTAATTGGTTCTTTTAAAACATATTTGCTAAAAAAGGCAGTATTTAAAACACAAGTTATTTTTATCTTCTAAAAATACAATCCTAAAATTACAATTCATATAGAATAACAATATAGAGTGCGCACTCTTATGAGCATGTAAAACCAAACCTCTGTAGTTTAAATGAATTGGGGCTGTAGCCACAAATAAGTAATGTTATTATTGATCCTTATTTGAAGGATTGCAAAAAGATATGGCTCGTACCTTCTGCTCTGAAATGCCACTTTTATTATGTGTTTATACTTGCACTTTGTGTTAGCATCCAACACTTTAAACTCTCCTGTATGCAGCTTGTTGTCTGTGTTTTCTGTTACCTCTTTCCCCAGGTTCCTTTATGCAGTCAGAATCTCCTTAGGACTGAAAGGTTACTGTGTTAGCAGCTTTTTTCATCCGGTCCCTAATTGTGTAGGTGATCCGGTCTGTAATCACAGCTTAGGAGTCATTCCAGAAAGACACAATAGTTTTCTTTAAGCAGTATTTTTTATTTGTTGCAGTCTCTAGCACTATTAAACTAGTGCCTGAAAGGAGTTCAATCAGAATGAATTCGTTTTTTTTTTTTTTGCTCCTTGTAGATCCTTGTAACAAACAGTGTTTGTGCTCTAAAAGGAAAACTGTCCAACATCAGTTAATCAATTTCAACTAGTTTCAGCCTTGTGCAGGCCTTTCTCTTCTCTGTCTGTTTCTCTGGGAAACGCAAGGGTCACAAAGCTACGGCTACTTCTTTCGCTTTGGCTGAAGAGTATAATTGTTTGGCCTAGGAAACTGCTGAACAGCAGCCTCCTGAGAGAGTTACAGCTCATTCCACGAGGGCTGTTTCTTCTTCCTGGGCCTTCAAAAATGAAGCTTCTGTGGATCAGATTTGCAAGGTGGCAACTTGGTCCCTTTACATTTACTAAGTTTGATACTTTTGCCTCAGCGGAGGCTTCTTTTGGGAGACAGGTTCTTTAAGCAGTGGTGCCTTCCGTTTAGGTTACCTGTCTTGTCCCTCCCTTATCTGTCCTCTGGCTTGGGTATTGATTCCCAACAGTAATTGATGATGATCCATGGACTCACCGTGTCATTAAAAAGAAAACAAAATTTACGCTTACCTGATAAATTTTATTTCTTGACACAGTGAGTCCACGGCCCTCACAGTGATATTCCCAACCGTAATTGATGATTATCTGTGGACTCACCATGTCAAGAAAGAAATAAATTTATCAGGTAAGCATACATTTTATTACCCATTCCCCAATTTTGCATAACCAACATGGTTCTATTAATATACTTTTGGGGGCTTGATTTTATATACTGCCTTTGGTGTCCAGCAAGTTAAAAACGCCCCTACTTTTGGCGCCACAGGGGGTGCGATATGATTGGCTACGGCATGATTCGTCATTTTACACAGAAATAAGACTGTGTTGAGGGCGGAGGAACGGCATAATGTATAACCAAACGAAAGCGTAATTTATATAATTTAGCATTTACAATGATTTTGATAATTGCAAGTGCCCTTTTACTTTTTTTTAATTACAAATATTGAGATAATCGTTAAACTTCACAATCACTTTAAAGGGACACTGTACCCAATTTTTTTCTTTTGTAATTCAGAAAGAGCATGCAACTTTCTCCAACATAGGTGTGTCCGGTCCACGGCGTCATCCTTACTTGTGGGATATTCTCCTCCCCAACAGGAAATGGCAAAGAGCCCAGCAAAGCTGGTCACATGATCCCTCCTAGGCTCCGCCTACCCCAGTCATTCTCTTTGCCGTTGTACAGGCAACATCTCCACGGAGATGGCTTAGAGTTTTTTAGTGTTTAACTGTAGTTTTTATTATTCAATCAAGAGTTTGTTATTTTGAAATAGTGCTGGTATGTACTATTTACTCAGAAACAGAAAAGAGATGAAGATTTCTGTTTGTATGAGGAAAATGATTTTAGCAACCGTAACTAAAATCCATGGCTGTTCCACACAGGACTGTTGAGAGCAATTAACTTCAGTTGGGGGAACAGTATGCCGTCTCTTGCTGCTTGAGGTATGACACATTCTAACAAGACGATGTAATGCTGGAAGCTGTCATTTTCCCTATGGGATCCGGTAAGCCATGTTTATTACGATCGTAAATAAGGGCTTCACAAGGGCTTATTAAGACTGTAGACTTTTTTGGGCTAAATCGATTCATTATTAACACATATTTAGCCTTGAGGAATCATTTTATCTGGGTATTTTGATATAATAATATCGGCAGGCACTGTATTAGACACCTTATACCTTAGGGGCTTTCCCAAAGCATAAGCAGAGCCTCATTTTCGCGCCGGTGTGGCGCACTTGTTTTTGAGAGGCATGGCATGCAGTCGCATGTGAGAGGAGCTCTGACACTTAGAAAAGACTTTCTGAAGGTGTCATTTGGTATCGTATTCCCCTTTGGGCTTGGTTGGGTCTCAGCAAAGCAGATACCAGGGACTGTAAAGGGGTTAAAGTTTAAAACGGCTCCGGTTCCGTTATTTTAAGGGTTAAAGCTTCCAAATTTGGTGTGCAATACTTTTAAGGCTTTAAGACACTGTGGTGAAAATTTGGTGAATTTTGCACAATTCCTTCATGTTTTTTCGCAATTGCAGTAATAAAGTGTGTTCAGTTTAAAATTTAAAGTGACAGTAACGGTTTTATTTTAAAACGTTTTTGTACTTTGTTATCAAGTTTATGCCTGTTTAACATGTCTGAACTACCAGATAGACTGTGTTCTGAATGTGGGGAAGCCAGAATTCCTATTCATTTAAATAAATGTGATTTATGTGATAATGACAATGATGCCCAAGATGATTCCTCAAGTGAGGGGAGTAAGCATGGTACTGCATCATTCCCTCCTTCGTCTACACGAGTCTTGCCCACTCAGGAGGCCCCTAGTACATCTAGCGCGCCAATACTCCTTACTATGCAACAATTAACGGCTGTAATGGATAATTCTGTCAAAAACATTTTAGCCCAAATGAACACTTGTCAGCGTAAGCGCGGCTGCTCTGTTTTAGATACTGAAGAGCATGGCAACGCTGATACTAATATCTCTGAAGGGCCCCTAACCCAGTCTGATGGGGCCAGGGAAGTTTTGTCTGAGGGAGAAATTACTGATTCAGGGAACATTTCTCAACAGGCTGAACCTGATGTGATTGCATTTAAATTTAAGTTGGAACATCTCCGCATTCTGCTTAAGGAGGTATTATCCACTCTGGATGATTGTGACAAGTTGGTCATCCCAGAGAAACTATGTAAAATGGACAAGTTCCTAGAGGTGCCGGGGCTCCCAGAAGCTTTTCCTATACCCAAGCGGGTGGCGGACATTGTTAATAAAGAATGGGAAAGGCCCGGTATTCCTTTCGTCCCTCCCCCCATATTTAAAAAATTGTTTCCTTTGGTCGACCCTAGAAAGGACTTATGGCAGACAGTCCCCAAGGTCGAGGGGGCGGTTTCCACTTTAAACAAACGCACCACTATACCCATAGAGGATAGTTGTGCTTTCAAAGATCCTATGGATAAAAAATTAGAAGGTTTGCTTAAAAAGATGTTTGTTCAGCAGGGTTACCTTCTACAACCAATTGCATGCATTGTCCCTGTCGCTACAGCCGCATGTTTCTGGTTCGATGAGCTGATAAAGGCGGTCGATAGTGATTCTCCTCCTTATGAGGAGATTATGGACAGAATCAATGCTCTCAAATTGGCTAATTCTTTCACCCTAGACGCCACTTTGCAATTGGCTAGGTTAGCGGCTAAGAATTCTGGGTTTGCTATTGTGGCGCGCAGAGCGCTTTGGTTGAAATCTTGGTCGGATGCGTCTTCCAAGAACAAGCTACTTAACATTCCTTTCAAGGGGAAAACGCTGTTTGGCCCTGACTTGAAAGAGATTATCTCTGATATCACTGGGGGTAAGGGCCACGCCCTTCCTCAGGATCGGCCTTTCAAGGCAAAAAATAAACCTAATTTTCGTCCCTTTCGTAGAAACGGACCAGCCCGAGGTGCTACGTCCTCTAAGCAAGAGGGTAATACTTCTCAAGCCAAGCCAGCTTGGAGACCAATGCAAGGCTGGAACAAGGGAAAGCAGGCCAAGAAACCTGCCACTGCTACCAAGACTGCATGAAATGTTGGCCCCCGATCCGGGACCGGATCTGGTGGGGGGCAGACTCTCTCTCTTCGCTCAGGCTTGGGCAAGAGATGTTCTGGATCCTTGGGCGCTAGAAATAGTCTCCCAAGGTTATCTTCTGGAATTCAAGGGACTTCCCCCAAGGGGGAGGTTCCACAGGTCTCAGTTGTCTTTAGACCACATAAAAAGACAGGCATTCTTACATTGTGTAGAAGACCTGTTAAAAATGGGAGTGATTCATCCTGTTCCATTAAGAGAACAAGGGATGGGGTTCTACTCCAATCTGTTCATAGTTCCCAAAAAAGAGGGACCGTTCAGACCAATCTTAGATCTCAAGATCTTAAACAAGTTTCTCAAGGTTCCATCGTTCAAGATGGAAACCATTCGAACTATTCTTCCTTCCATCCAGGAAGGTCAATTCATGACCACGGTGGATTTAAAGGATGCGTATCTACATATTCCTATCCACAAGGAACATCATCGGTTCCTAAGGTTCGCATTCCTGGACAAGCATTACCAGTTCGTGGCGCTTCCTTTCGGATTAGCCACTGCTCCAAGGATTTTCACAAAGGTACTAGGGTCCCTTCTAGCTGTGCTAAGACCAAGGGGCATTGCTGTAGTACCTTACTTGGACGACATTCTGATTCAAGCGTCGTCCCTTCCTCAAGCAAAGGCTCACACGGACATCGTCCTGGCCTTTCTCAGATCTCACGGATGGAAAGTGAACGTGGAAAAGAGTTCTCTATCTCCGTCAACAAGGGTTCCCTTCTTGGGAACAATAATAGACTCCTTAGAAATGAGGGTATTTCTGACAGAGGCCAGAAAAACAAAGCTTCTAGACTCTTGTCGGATACTTCATTCCGTTCCTCTTCCTTCCATAGCTCAGTGCATGGAAGTGATCGGGTTGATGGTAGCGGCAATGGACATAGTTCCTTTTGCGCGCATTCATCTAAGACCATTACAACTGTGCATGCTCAGTCAGTGGAATGGGGATTATACAGACTTGTCTCCGAAGATACAAGTAAATCAGAGGACCAGAGACTCACTCCGTTGGTGGCTGTCCCTGGACAACCTGTCACAAGGGATGACATTCCGCAGACCAGAGTGGGTCATTGTCACGACCGACGCCAGTCTGATGGGCTGGGGCGCGGTCTGGGGAGCCCTGAAAGCTCAGGGTCTTTGGTCTCGGGAAGAATCTCTTCTACCGATAAATATTCTGGAACTGAGAGCGATATTCAATACTCTCAAGGCTTGGCCTCAGCTAGCGAGGGCCAAGTTCATACGGTTTCAATCAGACAACATGACAACTGTTGCGTACATCAACCATCAGGGGGGAACAAGGAGTTCTCTAGCGATGGAAGAAGTGACCAAAATCATTCTATGGGCGGAGTCTCACTCCTGCCACCTGTCCGCTATCCACATCCCAGGAGTGGAAAATTGGGAAGCGGATTTTCTGAGTCGTCAGACATTGCATCCGGGGGAGTGGGAACTCCATCCGGAAATCTTTGCCCAAGTCACTCAGCTGTGGGGCATTCCAGACATGGATCTGATGGCCTCTCGTCAGAACTTCAAAGTTCCTTGCTACGGGTCCAGATCCAGGGATCCCAAGGCGGCTCTAGTGGATGCACTAGTAGCACCTTGGACCTTCAAACTAGCTTATGTGTTCCCGCCGTTTCCTCTCATCCCCAGGCTGGTAGCCAGGATCAATCAGGAGAGGGCGTCGGTGATCTTGATAGCTCCTGCGTGGCCACGCAGGACTTGGTATGCAGATCTGGTGAATATGTCATCGGCTCCACCTTGGAAGCTACCTTTGAGACGAGACCTTCTTGTTCAGGGTCCGTTCGAACATCCGAACCTGGTTTCACGCCAGCTGACTGCTTGGAGATTGAACGCTTGATCTTATCGAAGCGAGGGTTCTCAGATTCTGTTATCGATACTCTTGTTCAGGCCAGAAAGCCTGTAACTAGAAAAATTTACCACAAAATTTGGAAAAAATATATCTGTTGGTGTGAATCTAAAGGATTCCCTTGGGACAAGGTTAAGATTCCTAAGATTCTATCCTTCCTTCAAGAAGGATTGGAAAAAGGATTATCTGCAAGTTCCCTGAAGGGACAGATTTCTGCCTTGTCTGTGTTACTTCACAAAAAGCTGGCAGCTGTGCCAGATGTTCAAGCCTTTGTTCAGGCTCTGGTTAGAATTAAGCCTGTTTACAAACCTTTGACTCCTCCTTGGAGTCTCAATTTAGTTCTTTCAGTTCTTCAGGGGGTTCCGTTTGAACCCTTACATTCCGTTGATATTAAGTTATTATCTTGGAAAGTTTTGTTTTTAGTTGCAATCTCTTCTGCTAGAAGAGTTTCAGAATTATCTGCTCTGCAGTGTTCTCCTCCTTATCTGGTGTTCCATGCAGATAAGGTGGTTTTACGTACTAAACCTGGTTTTCTTCCAAAAGTTGTTTCTAACAAAAACATTAACCAGGAGATTATCGTACCTTCTCTGTGTCCGAAACCAGTTTCAAAGAAGGAACGTTTGTTGCACAATTTGGATGTTGTTCGCGCTCTAAAATTCTATTTAGATGCTACAAAGGATTTTAGACAAACATCTTCCTTGTTTGTTGTTTATTCTGGTAAAAGGAGAGGTCAAAAAGCAACTTCTACCTCTCTCTCTTTTTGGATTAAAAGCATCATCAGATTGGCTTACGAGACTGCCGGACGGCAGCCTCCCGAAAGAATCACAGCTCATTCCACTAGGGCTGTGGCTTCCACATGGGCCTTCAAGAACGAGGCTTCTGTTGATCAGATATGTAGGGCAGCGACTTGGTCTTCACTGCACACTTTTACCAAATTTTACAAGTTTGATACTTTTGCTTCTTCTGAGGCTATTTTTGGGAGAAAGGTTTTGCAAGCCGTGGTGCCTTCCATTTAGGTGACCTGATTTGCTCCCTCCCTTCATCCGTGTCCTAAAGCTTTGGTATTGGTTCCCACAAGTAAGGATGACGCCGTGGACCGGACACACCTATGTTGGAGAAAACAGAATTTATGTTTACCTGATAAATTACTTTCTCCAACGGTGTGTCCGGTCCACGGCCCGCCCTGGTTTTTTTAATCAGGTCTGATAATTTATTTTCTTTAACTACAGTCACCACGGTATCATATGGTTTCTCCTATGCAAATATTCCTCCTTAACGTCGGTCGAATGACTGGGGTAGGCGGAGCCTAGGAGGGATCATGTGACCAGCTTTGCTGGGCTCTTTGCCATTTCCTGTTGGGGAGGAGAATATCCCACAAGTAAGGATGACGCCGTGGACCGGACACACCGTTGGAGAAAGTAATTTATCAGGTAAACATAAATTCTGTTTTCTAATTTACTCCTATTAACAATTTTTCTTCGTTCTCTTGCTATCATTATTTGAAAAAGAAGGCATCTAAGCTTTTTTTTTGGGTTTCAATACTCTGGACAGCACTTTTTTATTGGTGGATGGATTTATCCACCAATCAGCAAGGACAACCCAGGTTGTTCACCAAAAATGGACCGGCATCTAAACTTACATTCTTGCATTTCAAATAAAGATACCAAGAGAATGAAGAAAATTTGATAATAGGAGTAAATTAGAAAGTTGCTTAAAATTTCATGCTCAATCTGAATCGCGAAAGAAACATTTTGGGTACAGTGTCCCTTTAAGTAAAACAGTGCTTTGGTCCTCTAGTTTGTCTTTATACAATAATGCTTCCCCTTTTAAAGAGTTTCTATTCATTTACTTACTATTGATGTTAAATTGACAGGCATGTAGTTATCGGTCTTCCCTACTGTCCTTTTTCTGGAGAAGTCACTACATTAGCTATTCTCCAATCATCTGGGACAACTGCTGTCAATAGTGATTAAGTAGATCAGCTAGCACAGTTCCTTTAAATGAATATTATGTAGACATAACATAATACAGGTATACCCCGCTCATACAGCGGGTTAGGGACCGGAGCCCCGCTGTAAAGTGAAAACCGCCTTAAAGTGAAACAAGGCAGTTTTAGCTATCTTTTCACTTGCCAGTGTGTTTAAAAACATGTTTAAACTAACATATATTAGAGGTGCAATATTGCTATGTTTAGTTTAACACTAGCACAGCACAGTATTCAATAAATACTGTACCTGTAAAATAGTGACAATTACTGTAGTAAAATTTGCCAGACTATAAAACGGAGACACAGATTGCACTGTAATGCTGTAAACAAAGTGAACTGCACATAACAAAATGGTGCCAGTCACTTTTCTCGCAATTTCATGAAGATTACAGCTCTGTTTCAAATTTTTTGGAGGTTGAACTTCAGCTCCACAAAGCGCTGTATTAGCGAAACGCTGTAAAGTGAAGCGCTGTAAAGTGAGGTATACCTGTATATCCACCAACAGGAGGCAGCACCAGTGTTCTCTAAACTATATGATGTCTGATTATATGGATGTGTATCTGTATAGGTCTATATTCAGAATTAAAGGGACAGTCTACTTGAAAATGTCCCTTTATTATCCATTCCCCAGTTAACACTAGGATTTACCATCACTACAAATAAACTGGGCTTTCAGTGATGAGTTGGTTTAAAAAAAAAAAAGATACGAAAAGAACACAGATACAGACTAGCACAGCTATTGGTTTATAGCTGGAAATGTCATCTCATCGAGAAAAGAGCGATGTGCCGCTCACTACCCAGCATAACAAGGTCATCTTTCCTAGCTACCTTATTCCATGACCAGTAGGAGAAGTACTGGAGATTAAACGCAGTGATTGACAAATGTGAAAAGAGTAGGAGTCAATAAGAATATTTAGGAGCCAGGCAGTTGGATTTGTATATAGACTTATGGAGAATAACCCAAAAAGTTAGGAGCCAGGGGTAAAATTCTAGGAGCCTGTGGCTCCCAGGCTCCTGAGTTTGTCGAGCCCTGGATTAAAGGGATATGAAGCACCAAAAAATATTTTGAGATTCAGACAGAGCATCCATTTAAAAAAAATAAATAAAGTTTCCAATTTACTTCTATCATCAAATTAGCTTTGTTCCTGTGGTAAAATTTGTTGAAGAAATACTTAGGTAGGTATCTGAAGCACTGCAGGGATGCAAACAGTGTTGCCATCTAGTCCTCTTGCAAATGGATTAAAGCATTCTCTTGCAAAACTGTAGCCATATAATGTTCCAGACACGTGCACGCTCCTGTGCCCCTGCTTTTCAACAAAAGATACCAAGAGAACAAAGAAAATGTGATCATAGAAATTAGAGCACACAATTATAAACTATTTTCAATCTGAATCGTGAAAGAAAAAAAAAATTGGCTTTTATATACATAAACCTTAAAAAGCAAATTCTCATACATTTTATATTCTGCAGCTGGTAAAAAAAGTAATTGGAAACACATTAAGGGGAAACTATTTTACAGTATACTGTCCCTTTAAATGACCAGTAAATACAGTAGATTTGCATAATCGTAATCGAATGCATGCATGATTTTTTTTTTTTATTATAACAAATTTCAGTTGTCTATTTCCACTCCTGTATCATGTGACAGCCATCAGCCAATCACACATGCATATACGTTTATTCTGTGAATTCGTGCACATGCTCGTAGCAGCTGGTGACTCAAAAAGTGTAAATAAAAGACTGTGTGCATATTTTGTTAATGGAAGTGAATTGCAATTTTTTTTTAAATTGACATGTTCTACCTGAATCATGAAAGTTTAATTTTAACTCAAATGTCCCTTTAATTTCTATATGAACAGCCCTTTTTTAGGAGTTGTCTTATGACGTAAATATTTAAATAAAAATAAGATTTTAAATAGAAAAAGCTTTGAAAAACAAGTAATGCGACTCTACTACTAATGTGATGAATGTTTTCATGTCATTTCTTTGTGTGTTTTTAATCAGTGATGTCTAATCCTTTACTTGTGACGGTGATTTAAGCAGTCAGCACTTCTCTTCAGTGCAGTTTAAGTGGTGCACTCAAGTCAAAATTAAACTTCATGATTCAGATAGAGCAGCAATTTTAAACAACTTTCCAGTTTACTTCAATTAACAAAATGTGCACAGTCTTTTTATATTTACACTTTTTGAGTCACCAACTCCTACTGAGCATGTGCAAGAATTCACTGCATATATGTATATGCATTTGTGATTGGCTGATGGCTGTCACATGATACGGGGGAGTGGAAAGAGACATAACTTTGCAATTTATTTAACAAAAATCTACTACTCATTTGAAGTTCAGACTAAGTGCTATTGCATTGTCTTGTTATCATGCATTTGTTGATTATGCAAATCTACTGTATTGACTGGTCCTTTTAAGACATGAAACCCAAAAATGTTTGTTTTGTGATTCAGACAGCATACAACTTTGAAACAAGAAAAAACTTAATTTGATAATAGAAGTAAATTTGAAATTTGACTTCTTTCTTATGGTACTTTGTTTAAAGGGATGTTAAACAGTCTGTTTCATTGTTCTAATAAAAAATAATAATCCATTAAGCAGTGGATTATACGTAATTTAAATAATTGCAATATGTATTATTTGTCTATTTAAATGGATTTTACCTTTATTTCCCCCTACATTTGTGCAGTGTCCATTACTTCCTGTCACAGCCTTACAAGGGGAGGGGCTTCTGCAAGGAGGTTTTTCTTAGCCTGATGTTATAAAACCTTTAGACTGGTTACTATTAAAGAAATAGTCTAGTCATATTAATTGAAAAAGCAGGAATGTAAGCATAGGAGTGGGCCCATTTTTGGTTCAGAACCTGGATAGCACTTGCTGATTGGTGGCTACATTTAGACCTGTTTTTTTTTTTCAAATAAAGATATCAAGAGTGAAGAAAAATTGATAATAGTAGTAAATTAGAAAGTTGCTTAAACTTGCATGATTCAGATAGCATGCAATTTTAATTTTTACTAGACTATCCCTTTAAGTGAATAGACTAGATAACAGGGAGTCAGGTTTATATTCTAACTGATTTAGACTTGAGCAAGTCTAAGTTTTAAATGTGTCCGCTCCCATATCATACTGGGGCAGTGACTACACTGAGATTTCAAAGTGCTCATTATGCAAGAAAACAAGTAATTTGCGGTTTACTTTGATTTTACTTCTGTTTTTACTGAAGGAGCATTGTTTAATAAACCTTCAGACAGACAGAAAGCATGAACATGACAGGAGACACTGCTGCCACCTACTGTTTTGCGAATGTATAAGTTATATTGCTCCGGTCATGTGCACCTTCCTACCTGCTTTTCAACAAAGTATATTAAGAGAACTAAGTAGATTGGATAACCGTTTAAAATATTAAAGACCCTTTCCTATTCTATCTGAATCATGAGACAATTTTGGGTTTTATATCCCTTTTTTAAGTTCCTGAAATCGGATGTTTTCGGGAAGTTGAGAGAAAGATATAAAGGCAAAGCTAATGTAGATACTAATATTATACACTATACAATACCCCAGTGGGATGAGGGGGAATATAAAAACATCCCTGGGACTATAGAAGCCTAGTAGTCTGAGGGGAGAAGGGAATAATTTTACCTGTGCAGAGGAGAGCTGCTGGGTGACCTCAGTGTTTTTGAGGTGTTCCTAATCCAATCTGAAGACGCTTATTAGTGATTTATTTTGGCCTAGACCAATAAGGCATGTGCCTAGGGCAGCATGAATGTGAGGGGCAGTCAACTTTGAGGGGTAGATCTTTGTTTACATGGTGTGACCCTGATATATATATATATATAGTTCTACTTGCTGTGCCGCTGATGTCTACGGACGCCACTGAGCATGTGTGGGTGTGCTTAGGCTCCTATTTAAATGTCAGTGATTGGCCAGTGTTTATATCTTGTAAAGAAGATGCTAATTTTATAGATCTGGTGAGCCCAGATTGATTGGGGCACGTTATTTAAGATCTATACGATATTATCACATATTCTTGGTTTTGTAGTTCTGTGCCTCTTCTTTACTGCACAAATGATATAAAATAAACATACAAAGCTGAGAAATAGATCTTAAAGGGACATAAACCCAAAATGTTTGATTCAGATCAAGCATACAATTTAAATATTTATTAGCATTATTACATTTGCTTCACTTTCTTGGTGTCCTTTGTTAACCCCTTAATGACCGAGGACGTACGCCATACGTCCTCAGAAAAAAAGGCAGTTAACGCCTGAGGACGTGTGGCGTACGTCCTCGGTTTGGAAAGCAGCTGGAAGCGATCCTCATCGCTTCCAGCTGCTTTCCGGTTATTGCAGGATGCCTCAATATCGAGGCATCCTGCAATAACAATTTGTACCCCTCCGGTGCAGAGAGAGCCACTCTGTGGCCCTCTCTACACCGGACATCGATGGCCGCAATCGTTGGTGGGTGGGAGCTGCAGTGGGAGGCGGGTGGGCGGCCATCGATGGCTTCAGATACACAGAGGGGGGCGGGATCGGGGGCGGGCGAGTCAGGGGCGCGCACAGAAGGGAGCGGGTGGGAACCGCTTACACTACAGAAATAATCATGTAGTAAGTGGGAGGAAGAGGGGGAATAAATGCCCCCAAAAAGTAATCTAAGGGATCTGGGAGGGGGTGGGGGTAGGGGTTGGTCGTGGGGAAGCTACACTACAGAAAAATTGTAAAAAAAATAAATAAAAAAGAGAAAAAAATATTGTTAACTGGGTACTGGCAGACAGCCGCCAGTACCCAAGATGGCCCCCAATAAGGCAGGGGGGGTTAGAGAGCTGTTTTTGGGGGGGATCAGGGAAGTTGGGGGCTAAGGGGGGATCCTACAAAGTAGCATATGTAAATATGCTAAAGATGTATTTTTTAAAAAAAACAAACTTATTTTAGTACTGGCAGACTTTCTGCCAGTACTTAAGATGGCGGGGACAATTGTGGGGTGGGGGAGGGAAGGGAGCTGTTTGGGAGATATCAGGGGGTCTGATGTGTCAGGTGGGAGGCTGATCTCTACACTAAAGCTAAAATTAACCCCGCAAGCTCCCTACAAACTACCTAATTAACCCCTTGACTGCTAGCCATAATACATGTGATGCGCAGCAGCACTTTGCGGCCTTCTAATTACCAAAAAGCAACGCCAAAGTCATATATGTCTGCTATTTCTGAACAAAGGGGATCCCAGAGAAGCATTTACAACTATTTGTGCCATAATTGCACATGCTGTTTGTAAATAATTTCAGTGAGAAACCTAAAATTGTGAAAAATTTAGCGTTTTTTTTTTTAATTTGATTGCATTTGGCGGTGAAATGGTGGCATGAAATATACCAAAATGGGCCTAGATCAATACTTGGGGTTGTCTACTACACTACACTGAAGCTAAAATTAACCCTAGAAGCTCCCTACATGCTCCCTAATTAACCCCTTCACTGCTGGGCATAATACACGTGTGGTGCGCAGTCGCATTTAGCAGCCTTCTAATTAGTAAAAAGCAAAACCAAAGCCATATATGTCTGCTATTTATGAACAAAGGGGATCCCAGAGAAGCATTTACAACCATGTATGCTATAATTGCATAAGTTTTTTTTGTAAATAATTTCAGTGAGAAACCTAAAGTTTGTGAAAAAGTGAACATTTTTTTTTTATTTGATCGCATTTGGCGGTGAAATGGTGCCATGAAATATACCAAAATTGGCCTAGATTAATACTTTGGGATGTCTACTAAAAAAAAATATATACATGTCAAGGGATATTCAGCGATTCCTGAAAGATATTAGTGTTCTAATTTAACTAGCGCTAATTTTGAAAAATAATGGTTTGGAAATAGCAAAGTGCTACTTGTATTTATGGCCCTATAACTTGCAAAGAACATGTAAACATTGGGTATTTCTAAACTCAGGAAAAAATTTAGAAACTATTTAGCATGGTTTTTGTTTGGTGGTTGTAGATGTGTAACAGATTTTGGGGGTCAAAGTTAGAAAAAGTGTGTTTTTTTTCCTATTTTTTCCTCATATTTTATAAAAATTTTTTTATAGTAAATTATAAGATATGATGAAAATAATGGTATATTTTGAAAGTCCATTTAATGGCGAGAAAAACGGTATATAATATGTGTGGGTACAGTAAATGAGCAAGGGGAAAATTACAGCTAAACACAAACACAGCAGAAATGTAAAAATAGCCTTGGTCCCAAACGGACAGAAAAGGGAAAAGTGCTGTGGTCATTAAGGGGTTAAAGGAACATTGGTGCACTACCAGGAGATAGGTGAACACATCAGTTGAGCTAATGACTCAAGGCATATATGTGCAGTCACCAATCGGCAGCTTGATCCCAGTAGTGCATTGCTTCTGAGCCCACCTAGGTATGCTTTTTAGCAAAGGTTACCAAGAGAATAAAGCAAATGAGATAATTGAAGTTATTTGGAAAGTTGTTTAAAATGGCAAGCGCTATCTGAATCCATGGGTTTTTTAAGATTGATGTTGCTGTCACTTTTAACATTTTGTTAAAGGTAAAGCTACTGCTAAGCATACTGATGCTCTGCATGTTTGTGTGTAATTTTAATATATGTAGTGCACATAATTTCTATTGCATGTTTCCTCTCTGCTTCCTGGCACACTGCTTTTGTCTTCTTTCTTTTGTATAGCAGTAGCTGTCACGTTGGCATATTCGAAAAAACGGGCACGTGCGGATGGATCTCCCTGTTAGGGCTAAACAGTGACAGATGCTCGTGTGGTATCTAGCGGGTGGGACTGCTTTGTACATCATTACTCTGCAGAAAGCAATAGGAAGGGGTAGAGGGCACAGTTAGATTACTCTGGATTCTTAACACTTTAATGTACTTACATTTAGTCCATTACATTGTATATCCCACATGCTTTATACAGAGGTACACAGGTAAGCCTATGGCCACACTTTTGTATTCCCCCTGTATATACAATTTCACATCTTTATAGATATAACTTTATGTCAGTATATGCTCTATGTAAAGCTATATATTTCCCCTGTCTGTTCTCCTACACTGGACACTGTCGTCTGCCTGTTACCTAAGCCCCCCTCATGATTTTTACGACACCTCCTCCTCTCCCTGCACTTTCTGTCTTCTTAGCTATTCTGTGTTTTAAGATATAATCTGTAAATTCCATTGAATTGGTCAGTATTGCTTCAGACTTGATAAAGGAAGGAACTCTTCCGAAAGTCCAATAAAAAAGTATCATTGCTCAATGCAATACTTTTTTTATATATATATAATATATATATATATATATATATATATATATATATATATATATATATATATATATATATATATATATATATATATATATATATATATATATATATATATATATATATATATATATATATATATATATATATATATATATATATATATATATTCGGCTCTTTTTCAATTGCCCAAAAAACCCTAATCCTAAAAAAAAAATAATCCTAAAACTACGCCCCAAATAGTTACTCGCTGTTCCTGAAGTCCGGCGGAGAAGGTCTTCTTCCAGGCGGCTCCATCATCTTCTATCTTTATCCAGAACGAAGGCGGCGTGGTGCAGAGCGGTCTTCCCCGATGCGTGTATCCTCAGTGGCTGTCCTCGGCGGCGGCGGTCCTCGGTGGCATGGAGGCTTCTCTCCATCCGATGTCCGCCGTACACTGAAGATTGAATGCAAGGTACCTTTCATTCCTATTGGCTGAAATTTTTAAATCGGCCAATAGGATTAGAGCTATTGAAATTCTATTGGCTGTTAAAATAAGCCCAATAAGATTTCAGTAGCTCTCATGCTATTGGCTGATTTCAAAATTTCAGCCAATAGGAATGCAAGGTACCCCAATAAATATTTGGTACCTTGCATTCAAACTTCAGTGTGCGACGGACAATCGCATGAAGAGGAGCCTCCGCCGCCAAGGACCGTCGCTGATGAGGATCCGTGCATCGGAGAAGCAAGCTCCGCACCTTCGCTCCAGATGAAGATAGATGATGGAGCCGCCTGAAAGAAGACCTCCACCGGACTTAAAGGGACACTGAACCCAAACATTTTCTCTCGTGATTCAGATAGAGCATGCACTTTTAAGCAACTTTCTAATTTACTCATATTATCAATTTTTCTTCATTCTCTTGCTATCTTTATTTGAACAAGAAGGCATCTAAGCTTTTTTTGGGTTCGGACTATGGATAGCACTTTTTTATTGGTGGATGAATTTATCCACCAATCGGCAAGGACAACCCTGGTTGTTCACCAAAAATGGGCCGGCATCTAAACTTACATCTTGCATTTCAAATAAAGATACCAAGAGAATGAAGACAATTTGATAATAGGAGTAAATTTAGAAAGCTGCTTAAAATGTCATGCTCTATCTGAATCACAAAAGAAAAAAATTGGGTTCAGTGTCCCTTTAAGGAACGATGTGTACCTATTTGGGGCTTAGTTTTAGGGTTTTTATTTTTAAGATTTAGGTATTTAATGGGCTTGAAAAAGAGCTGATTGCCCTTTTAAGGGCAATGCCCCTTTAGGGGCAATGAGTAGTTTTTTTTTTTTTTTTTTTTTTTTTTTAGGGTTATTTTTTTTTATTTTGGTGGGGTTTTTTTACTGTTAGGGGGACTTTAGTATTTTTAAATGTAAAAGGGCTGTTTAACTTAGGGCAGTGCCCTACAAAAGGCCCTTTTAAGGGCTATTGGTAGTTTAGATTAGGGGATGTTTTTATTTTGGGGGGGCTTTTTTTATTTTCATAGGGATTAGATATATATATATATATATATATATATATATATTTTTTTTTTTATCATTTTGTTTATTTTTTTGTAATTTAATGTTAGGATTTTTTATTTTAATTGTAATTTAGTAGTAATTGTGGTTAATTTAAGGGTTGTTAGGTTAAAAACCTTAGTAATTTAGTTATTTGCGTTGTGGGGGGTTGGTGGTTTAGGGGTTAATGTATTAGGTTTATTGCTATGTGGAGGTTTTGCGGTTTAGGCGTTAATATTTTAATTGTTTGCAGATTAGGGGTTCATTTTTTGTTTTGCGATGTGGGGGTTGGCGGTTTAGGTGGTGTTTAATACTTCGTGCGGGAGGGAAGTGGTGTTTTTTTTTTTTTTTTTTTAGGCTTTGGGTTTACCTACGCTGCATCCATGTGGATTCTGAAAATGGCAGGGTGGTGAAAGGATCATCCTGCGGTGGATTCTTTCACCCCCTGCCATTTTCAGAATGCATCCAGCTGGATTCCTTTTTGCTGCGCGCGCAGCCAACATTCCTTTGAGGATGCGTGCGTTACAAACACAATTATAGTATAGATAAGTTTTAAAGGTTATAAAGTATATTAATATAGCAATGTTGATTGTGCAATGCTCGGGAATAGGTAGTAAAGACATTAGCTATCTTTTTAAACTATAACATTTTTGAAGTAGACTGTACATTTTAAAATAACCTACTTCTGCACCCATTACCCATGCTAGAAGAGATTATGCTGTGTATGATACGCTTGTCTGCTGGTGGTTGGTTCTTGTCACGCTCACAGGGGCTCTAGCACCCTATACCCAGTGAAACTGGTGATCCCTCATGAGAAAACAGGATTGCTCTTTTAGTTGAGGGGTTAAAGATCGCCTGGTTCATGGAACAAAATCATGAGGGTTGGGGGTCATGATTTTCCCACCTCCACAATACAGAAGCTTGTGAGACCCCTCATTTAATAGCTTAAACCCCTCTGTCACAAAAAAAGCGGTTGTGTCCATCAGCCGCTGCTAAGTGATTGTCGTACTGTCAAAACCTCCCATGATTTGCCCTGTGCTATCTTGTGTGTATTTGTTTTTTTTTCTCCTCCACACACAAAACTTTGTCAGTACAATTTGTTTGTCTCTGAGAACAGGATTTATCAAAGCAATTCTCCTAAAATTGCGCCTACGACTGAATCCCCTGATTTATTAATGCAAAGTGCGCCTAAAATTGGGAAAGTTCAACTTTTTATATTCCTCTCACTTTGTTCACGTTCGCCAAGGTGCACCGGTGCACTTAAAGAAAAGCTTACATTTGCTAGTTTAAGTTGCTTTTCCTAGAGATACACCCAGTTCTCCTCCAAATATGCACATTATAGGTCTCCATAGGTACTGAGAACAGCATTAGAAATCATTATGTCTTTGAGATTGTATCATGTTCACATCTATTTCTGATATAGAACTTTCTGATTCTAGCAGGGCTTGTTACATATGACAAATAAAGAATATAAAATTGCCCCGCAAAGAACAAAAATTCTATTAACAATTTGAATGTGTTATGGATTTATGGATCATTATTATAACAAAGTAAAAATGTATTGTGGTAACACACCAAATTTGCCCCATGTAAAATGCAAATGTAATAGATTACTTGGAGAGGGCAAACATTACTACCAACTTGCTTTTTTGCATGGAGAAATTCATCATAATCCGCCCCAGCTCGCCTTCTAAACAGCGCAAATTAATAGTGCAATGTTTTGATAAATTTGTGCACACCGGTGCTCCTCTCAAAGGACGAGCTGCACCGAACTTGGAGGAGCATACAAAGGAGAATTCTCCTAGCCCTTGATAAATCTAGCCCTAAAAATCAGAGTTGTATGTTTTAGATTATCTCTAAAATTGATTGGTTGAAAGTTTTATTCCTATTGCTGTATAAAGTAAAAGATGGTGCTAAACAGAACATAAAATGTTTTCTTCTACTTTTTATCGGACAACTTTGAAACCAAAACACAATTCTAGGAATGTATGCTATCTAAACATTTTTGTAGAAATCTGCAAAATTACTTACAATTTAGTGTTGCCAAGTTTAGCCTGCTCCACCCCCCCTTATCAATGTCTTGCTCCGAACCCTGAGGTATCAAGTAACAAAGTGTGCATGTGAGGATAATTACTTATGCTAGTAAAAGGGGGGGTTAAGGAGGGACATCAGGTTCTACTATTGTTTGTTTCCAAGAGACTTGCTTGTTTCCATGGGGATAATGTCACATGCTTTGTGAAAGCTTCAGCATTATACTGTGCACTGCTTTAGTCTGGTGTCGTGTGACTTTATTATTATTATCAGGTTTTTGTAGAGCGCCAACAGATTCCGCAGTGCTGTAAACATAGTTGGTATACAGGATAACTTTTGTAGGGATCAAATGGGTAGAGGGCCCTGCCGAGAGTTTCACTGTTGTAGTCGGCTCTTATGAAGGCGATCTGCAAACAGCTGGGCTCATGCTCCCTATGTGCATTCTGCCATAGCTATGGCCTGGGTAGCACATTCCATGTATGGAAATGCCTGGGGGGAGCTTACTGCAAACAAACTATGCCTGAATTAATGGGGTTAATGGGTGTTAAAATAGAATCTATTTTGCAGGTAAGCTTTGGCTGCTTTATTTTTAGAAACTTATGTTAGTTCATACTGTTTGTCTCTTTAAAGGCACAATAAACACCTTGAGATTTTAATATAACATATTTAGTTATGCATAAAGAAACAACTTTAAAAAAACGTAATTTTTTTTTGCATTCATTTCCTGTAAGTTTTGAAAGTCTTTAGAATTTTAAATTCTCAGGGTTGGAAAAGCACACTGCAGAGTTATCGAGGCTAACCTTTCTGCATATCTGTCCCTAATTGGCTTTAACAGATAACCTCTGCAAAATTAAGTTTATACTAACATAATGGCTGTGGCTAGCTTTGTCTGCAAACTCGAGCCCAGATTGGCTCCTCAAAATAATACAAGTAATAGGTTGTCTGCTGCAATTGTTGGAAATGTCTTGTATAAAGTGTTTACTATCCCTTCGAATGGACATTATCCCCTTAATGACCAGTGTCGTACCCTGTACGTTACTGGTCTTTCTATGAGGGTGTTATTTAAAAGCTCAGACGGCGCTATTTAAACAAGCCTGCAGTAGGGAGAGAGTGTGGTCTTGTCGTTCGTGGCAAGACCCGCACTATTACAACCACCAGCGATGTGCAGGGGTAAAAATAACATGCTACAGTTGGTCATGCCATGTTGTTCACTTGCTAACAGCATTGCTTGCAGCTGTACATTGGCTTACATGCTCAGGAGCTACGTACACATGTATGCTCAGGGGCTGCTATGTGGTGGGCTTCTGAGTGGGACATTAGCTATATGTTTAACCCCTTTGTGATGGTTAAACAGACAGCAGTGGACAAAAGTGCACAAATAACGTGCTATAATGTATGAGCATTATAAAGGGACTTTAAACGCAAAATGAAAATCCTCTGCTGGAACCATCTGAACAGATCAGGTGAGCCAGTGACGATCAGCAGCTAGCTCCCAGTAGTGCAGTGCTGCTTCTGAGCCTACCTAGGCATGCTGTTCAACAAAGGATAGAAAGAGACTGAAGTAAATTAGTCTTACATTTCATGCTTTTATCTGAGCCATGAAAGTTTAATTTTGATTTTAATGTCCCTTTAAGTAAGAAAAGGAGATAAATACTCAAAGGGACAGTCAACACCAGAATGTGTTGTTGTTTTTGTTTAAAAAGAAAGATAATCCCTTTCTCCAACATAGGTGTGTCCGGTCCACGGCGTCATCCTTACTTGTGGGATATTCTCTTCCCCAACAGGAAATGGCAAAGAGCCCAGCAAAGCTGGTCACATGATCCCTCCTAGGCTCCGCCTACCCCAGTCATTCTCTTTGCCGTTGTACAGGCAACATCTCCACGGAGATGGCTTAGAGTTTTTTAGTGTTTAACTGTAGTTTTTCATTATTCAATCAAGAGTTTGTTATTTTCAAATAGTGCTGGTACGTACTATTTACTCAGAAACAGAAAAGAGATGAAGAATTCTGTTTGTATGAGGAAAATGATTTTAGCAACCGTAACTAAAATCCATGGCTGTTCCACACAGGACTGTTGAGAGCAATTAACTTCAGTTGGGGGAACAGTTTGCAGTCCTTTGCTGCTTGAGGTATGACACATTCTAACAAGACGATGTAATGCTGGAAGCTGTCATTTTCCCTATGGGATCCGGTAAGCCATGTTTATTACGATTGTAAATAAGGGCTTCACAAGGGCTTATTTAGACTGTAGACTTTTTTTGGGCTAAATCGATTGATATTAACACTTATTTAGCCTTGAGGAATCATTTATTCTGGGTATTTTGATATAATAATATCGGCAGGCACTGTTTTAGACACCTTATTCTTTAGGGGCTTTCCCAAAGCATAGGCAGAGTCTCATTTTCGCGCTGGTGTTGCGCACTTGTTTTTGAGAGGCATGGCATGCAGTCGCATGTGAGAGGAGCTCTGATACTTATAAAAGACTTCTGAAGGCGTCATTTGGTATCGTATTCCCCTTTGGGTTTGGTTGGGTCTCAGCAAAGCAGATACCAGGGACTGTAAAGGGGTTAAAGCTTAAAACGGCTCCGGTTCCGTTATTTTAAGGGTTAAAGCTTCCAAAATTGGTGTGCAATATTTTCAAGGCTTTAAGACACTGTGGTGAAAGTTTGGTGAATTTTGAACAATTCCTTCATGTTTTTTTCGCAATTGCAGTAATAAAGTGTGTTCAGTTTAAAATTTAAAGTGACAGTAACGGTTTTATTTTAAAACGTTTTTTGTACTTTCTTATCAAGTTTATGCCTGTTTAACATGTCTGAACTACCAGATAGACTGTGTTCTGAATGTGGGGAAGCCAGAATTCCTATTCATTTAAATAAATGTGATTTATGTGATAATGACAATGATGCCCAAGATGATTCCTCAAGTGAGGGGAGTAAGCATGGTACTGCATCATTCCCTCCTTCGTCTACACGAGTCTTGCCCACTCAGGAGGCCCCTAGTACATCTAGCGCGCCAATACTCCTTACTATGCAACAATTAACGGCTGTAATGGATAATTCTGTCAAAAACATTTTAGCCAAAATGAACCCTTGTCAGCGTAAGCGTGGATGCTCTGTTTTAGTTACTGAAGAGCATGACGACGCTGATATTAATATCTCTGAAGGGCCCATAACCCAATCTGAGGGGGCCAGGGAGGTTTTGTCTGAGGGAGAAATTACTGATTTAGGGAACATTTCTCAGCAGGCTGAATCTGATGTGATTACATTTAAATTTAAATTGGAACATCTCCGCATTTTGCTTAAGGAGGTATTATCCACTCTGGATGATTGTGAAAATGTGGTCATCCCAGAGAAACTATGTAAAATGGACAAGTTCCTAGAGGTGCCGGGGCTCCCAGAAGCTTTTCCTATACCCAAGCGGGTGGCGGACATTGTTAATAAAGAATGGGAAAGGCCCGGTATTCCTTTCGTCCCTCCCCCCATATTTAAAAAATTGTTTCCTATGGTCGACCCCAGAAAGGACTTATGGCAGTCAGTCCCCAAGGTCGAGGGAGCGGTTTCTACTTTAAACAAACGCACCACTATTCCCATAGAGGATAGTTGTGCTTTCAAAGATCCTATGGATAAAAAATTAGAAGGTTTGCTTAAAAAGATGTTTGTTCAGCAGGGTTACCTTCTACAACCCATTTCATGCATTGTCCCTGTCACTACAGCCGCATATTTCTGGTTTGATGAACTGATTAAGGTGCTCGATAGTGACTCTCCTCCTTATGAGGAGATTATGGACAGAATTAATGCTCTCAAATTGGCTAATTCTTTCACTCTAGACGCCTCTTTGCAATTGGCTAAGTTAGCGGCTAAGAATTCTGGATTTGCTATTGTGGCGCGCAGAGCGCTTTGGTTGAAATCTTGGTCGGCTGATGCGTCTTCCAAGAACAAGCTACTAAACATTCCTTTCAAGGGGAAAACGCTGTTTGGTCCTGACTTGAAAGAGATTATCTCTGATATCACTGGGGGTAAGGGCCACGCCCTTCCTCAGGATCGGCCTTTCAAGGCAAAAAATAGACCTAATTTTCGTCCCTTTCGTAAAAACGGACCAGCCCAAGGTGCTACGTCCTCTAAGCAAGAGGGTAATACTTCTCAGGCCAAGCCAGCTTGGAGACCAATGCAAGGCTGGAACAAGGGAAAGCAGGCCAAGAAACCTGCCACTGCTACCAAGACAGCATGAAATATTGGCCCCCGATCCGGGACCGGATCTGGTGGGGGGCAGACTCTCTCTCTTCGCTCAGGCTTGGGCAAGAGATGTTCTGGATCCTTGGGCGCTAGAAATAGTCTCCCAGGGTTATCTTCTGGAATTCAAGGGACTTCCCCCAAGGGGGAGGTTCCACAGGTCTCAGTTGTCTTCAGACCACATAAAAAGACAGGCGTTCTTACATTGTGTAGAAGACCTGTTAAAAATGGGAGTGATTCATCCTGTTCCATTAAGAGAGCAAGGGATGGGGTTCTACTCCAATCTGTTCATAGTTCCCAAAAAAGAGGGAACGTTCAGACCAATCCTAGATCTCAAGATCTTAAACAAATTTCTCAAGGTCCCATCGTTCAAGATGGAAACCATTCGAACTATCCTTCCTTCCATCCAGGAAGGTCAATTCATGACCACGGTGGATTTAAAGGATGCGTATCTACATATTCCTATCCACAAGGAACATCATCGGTTCCTAAGGTTTGCATTCCTGGACAAACATTACCAGTTCGTGGCGCTTCCTTTCGGATTAGCCACTGCTCCAAGGATTTTCACAAAGGTACTAGGGTCCCTTCTAGCGGTGCTAAGGCCAAGGGGCATTGCAGTAGTACCCTACCTGGACGACATTCTGATTCAAGCGTCGTCCCTCCCTCGAGCAAAGGCTCACACGGACATCGTCCTGGCCTTTCTCAGATCTCACGGCTGGAAAGTGAACGTGGAAAAGAGTTCTCTATCCCCGTCAACAAGGGTTCCCTTCTTGGGAACAATTATAGATTCCTCAGAAATGAGGATTTTTCTAACAGAGGCCAGAATAACAAAGCTTCTGGACTCTTGTCGGATTCTTCATTCCGTTCCTCTTCCTTCCGTAGCTCAGTGCATGGAAGTGATCGGGTTGATGGTAGCGGCAATGGACATAGTTCCTTTTGCGCTCATTCATCTAAGACCATTACAACTGTGCATGCTCAGTCAGTGGAATGGGGACTATACAGACTTGTCTCCAAAGATACAAGTAAATCAGAGGACCAGAGACTCACTCCGTTGGTGGCTGTCCCTGGACAACCTGTCACAAGGGATGACATTCCGCAGACCAGAGTGGGTCATTGTCACGACCGACGCCAGTCTGACGGGCTGGGGCGCGGTCTGGGGATCCCTGAAAGCTCAGGGTCTTTGGTCTCGGGAAGAATCTCTCCTACCGATAAATATTCTGGAACTGAGAGCGATACTCAATGCTCTCAAGGCTTGGCCTCAGCTAGCGAGGACCAAGTTCATACGGTTTCAATCAGACAACATGACGACTGTTGCGTACATCAACCATCAGGGGGGAACAAGGAGTTCCCTAGCGATGGAGGAAGTGACCAAGATTATTCTATGGGCGGAGTCTCACTCCTGCCACCTGTCTGCTATCCACATCCCGGGAGTGGAAAATTGGGAAGCGGATTTTCTGAGTCGTCAGACATTGCATCCGGGGGAGTGGGAACTCCATCCGGAAATCTTTGCCCTAGTCACTCAGCTGTGGGGCATTCCAGACATGGATCTAATGGCCTCTCGTCAGAACTTCAAAGTTCCCTGTTACGGGTCCAGATCCAGGGATCCCAAGGCGGCTCTAGTGGATGCACTAGTAGCACCTTGGACCTTCAAACTAGCTTATGTGTTTCCGCCGTTTCCTCTCATTCCCAGGCTGGTAGCCAGGATCAATCAGGAGAGGGCGTCGGTGATCTTGATAGCTCCTGCGTGGCCACGCAGGACTTGGTATGCAGATCTGGTGAATATGTCATCGGCTCCACCTTGGAAGCTACCTTTGAGACGAGACCTTCTTGTTCAGGGTCCGTTCGAACATCCGAATCTGGTTTCACTCCAGCTGACTGCCTGGAGATTGAACGCTTGATTTTATCGAAGCGAGGTTTCTCAGATTCTGTTATCGATACTCTTGTTCAGGCCAGAAAGCCTGTAACTAGAAAGATTTACCACAAAATTTGGAAAAAATATATCTGTTGGTGTGAATCTAAAGGATTCCCTTGGGACAAGGTTAAGATTCCTAGGATTCTATCCTTCCTTCAAGAAGGATTGGAAAAAGGATTATCGGCGAGTTCCCTGAAGGGACAGATTTCTGCCTTGTCGGTGTTACTTCACAAAAAGCTGGCAGCTGTGCCAGATGTTCAAGCCTTTGTTCAGGCTTTGGTTAGAATTAAGCCTGTTTACAAACCTTTGACTCCTCCTTGGAGTCTCAATTTAGTTCTTTCAGTTCTTCAGGGGGTTCCGTTTGAACCCTTACATTCCGTTGATATTAAGTTATTATCTTGGAAAGTTTTGTTTTTAGTTGCAATTTCTTCTGCTAGAAGAGTTTCAGAATTATCTGCTCTGCAGTGTTCCCCTCCTTATCTGGTGTTCCATGCAGATAAGGTGGTTTTACGTACTAAACCTGGTTTTCTTCCGAAAGTTGTTTCTAACAAAAACATTAACCAGGAGATTATCGTGCCTTCTCTGTGTCCGAAACCAGTTTCAAAGAAGGAACGTTTGTTGCACAATTTGGATGTTGTTCGCGCTCTAAAATTCTATTTAGATGCTACAAAGGATTTTAGACAAACATCTTCCTTGTTTGTTGTTTATTCAGGTAAAAGGAGAGGTCAAAAAGCAACTTCTACCTCTCTCTCTTTTTGGATTAAAAGCATCATTAGATTGGCTTACGAGACTGCCGGACGGCAGCCTCCCGAAAGAATCACAGCTCATTCCACTAGGGCTGTGGCTTCCACATGGGCCTTCAAGAACGAGGCTTCTGTTGATCAGATATGTAGGGCAGCGACTTGGTCTTCACTGCACACTTTTACCAAATTTTACAAGTTTGATACTTTTGCTTCTTCTGAGGCTATTTTTGGGAGAAAGGTTTTGCAAGCCGTGGTGCCTTCCATTTAGGTGACCTGATTTGCTCCCTCCCTTCATCCGTGTCCTAAAGCTTTGGTATTGGTTCCCACAAGTAAGGATGACGCCGTGGACCGGACACACCTATGTTGGAGAAAACAGAATTTATGTTTACCTGATAAATTTCTTTCTCCAACGGTGTGTCCGGTCCACGGCCCGCCCTGGTTTTTTTAATCAGGTCTGATAATTTATTTTCTTTAACTACAGTCACCACGGTACCATATGGTTTCTCCTATGCTAATATTCCTCCTTAACGTCGGTCGAATGACTGGGGTAGGCGGAGCCTAGGAGGGATCATGTGACCAGCTTTGCTGGGCTCTTTGCCATTTCCTGTTGGGGAAGAGAATATCCCACAAGTAAGGATGACGCCGTGGACCGGACACACCGTTGGAGAAAGAAATTTATCAGGTAAACATAAATTCTGTTTTTATTACCCATTCCCCAGTTTTGCATAACCAACAGTTATATTAATACACGTTTTTACCTCTGTAATTACCTTGTATCTAAGCTTCTGCTGACTGCCCCATTATTTCAGTTCTTTTGACAGACTTGCATTTTAGCCAATCAGTGCTCACTCCTAAGTCACTTCACGTGCATGAGCTCAATGTTATCTATATGAAACACATGAACTAACGCCCTCTAGTGGTCAAAATGCATTCAGATTAGAGGCAGTCTTCAAGGTCTAAGAAATTGGCATATGAACCTCCTAGGTTTAGCTTTCAACTAAGAATACCAAGAGAACAAAGCAAAATTGGTGATAAAAGTAAATTGGGAAGTTGTTTAAAATTACATTCCCTATTTAAATCATGAGGGTTTTTAATTTTTTTGGACTTGACTGTCCATTTAATGGGACATTAAACACTTTTGAGATATTAATATAAAATGTTTAATTATATGTAGTAAAACAGCTCTGCGATATATTTTCATTTCTTATTTTGTTCCCTTTCCTGTAATTTAATTCTCAATATTGTGGGCTTCTCAAATTCCTGTTAAAAGTGGAAGTGCAGATTCTAGTAAGCCATTTAAACTGCCTCTAATTGGTCTTAACTGAAAAAGAAACCTAAGTTACAATATGGCGATGCCCACTGCTTTATGCACCCTGTCATTTTAATAAATTTGTGTGTATAATTCTCAGGCTGATGTTTGCTATAAATACATTATTCTATGTAAGATTTCTTTAGTGTTTAATGTCCCTAAAAGTACTTTCTTGTACATGGTTCTTTCCAGATCTGCATTGATTGATTTTTGTTTCCATATTTGAACATTAATTCCCATATTATCCAAAAGCGGAAGGTACATAATTTATGAAGGATCAATATACCAAGAAGCATGAGCTCCTATACGCCTGGGAGCCACTGGCTGCTAGAATTTTGTCTCTGGCTCCTAATTTCTTGGGTTATTCTCCATATAGCTATATACAAATACCACTGTCTGGCTCCTAAATATTCTTATTGACTCCTAAATTTTAAACAGATTTGTCGACCCTATATTATCCTTTAAAATAGTTTCTTTTGGAAAGATACAAAATCTGTATTGTGTGTCTAAAAAATGACATTAGCAAAGGAGACACTAACATTTTTAAAAGACCCAAGATGCTTATACACTCCCGACATGGAAACAAAATATATACGGCATCTATAGATATTCAATGGCAGGCTGACTTGGTATCAATGATTGAACTTGCTAAACATAATGTTGGTATCCAGTATATTCTTACCGTTATAGACTGTCTTTCTAAATATGCATGGGTTGTCTGTGTAATAAAACGGGTGCAACTCTTGCAAAGGAGTTTGAAGAAATATTCAAGGTGGTCGTGAAGATTCAGACCGACAAAGGCAAAGAGTTCTTAAATGTAAATTATCCAAAAAGTATTAAAATATATAAAAAACATTTGTAGCAAACAACGGTGTTAAAGTAGCTATTGTTGAACGTTTTAACCATACCGTAAAAACCTAAAATGTAATCCTATTAAAAACAAGGGCACTTAAAATTCATCAAAATTGACATTTCACTCGTTTTCTTCAAAAACTAACCTTTTTAATCCTGGCAGCCGCTCCAGCACTTCCTCCGCCTGTCACAAGCCGTCTTCGCATGTCCAAAATGACTAATCCGGCTTCCTCCAATCACGGTGTTGCATCAGGCTAAGATTCCCCCGGGGGGGGGGGGGAAGCCGTGATTGGAGGTAGCCGGATTCGTCATTTCTGACGTCTGCAGAGGCTTCCGTCGGCCGGGGGAATCGCTGGAGCTGCCAGGATTAAAAGGTAAGGTTTTGAAGAAAACAAGTGAAATGTAAATTTTGTATAATTAAAGTGCCCTTGTTAATAGGATTATTAAAAACCGGGCACTAATTCATCAAAATTGACCTTCACTTTAAAGACGTGATGTTAAACCTTAGTATGTTGTACATACAAAATACATTTTAAAGCCGTGCCACAAATTGCTAGTAATCTGTTATAATAAATATAAAATGAATTAGAACTCTTTAAATACATTATAAATCCGCTATGTTAACTTTACTTACACAACAAATAAAAAGAAAACTTATATAGGTTAAAATCAGCTTTTCTATGTATTAAAGGGACATTCCAGACAAAGTTCAAATGCACATATATGTATTGGCAAAAATGCTTCTAGTAAAAGTTATCACTGTTTTAGTATTAACATTTTTCTCTGCACGTGAAGCTAGATATTCTCAGTGCACTAGCATTTTAAATACTGCAGCTGCTCAGAGCACCAGTGGGACTTGTATCATGTCAGTTAAGCACCTTAGGCTCTCTGATAAAGTGCTGTGTTTAAAATGCTGGTGCACGGTGCATACCTGAATACAATTTTTTGAAACGGCTGTAGCTTTTATTAGAAGCATTTTTGCCAATACATGTATAGGGCTGCAACTAATGATTATTTTCATAATCGATTAATCAGCCGATTATTTTTTCGACTAATCGGATAAAAAAAGAATCAATAATTGTTTCCTACATTTTAAATAACATCCACATACTGAATGTTACAAATATAAACTTCAGACTAACACTTTACATTAACACAAATGTTTGTCCAATTTTTAGGCAGCAGAGCACAGTTTTATAATTAAGAAAACAAAACTGCAAACTGTTTGATAAGAGTTAGAACTAGAAACAGGTAGACTCTCACTGTTTTCAACATTCTGTTGTTCACTCTTTCAGAAACTTTGCATTGAAATGCAAAAATCTGGACATGCTCCTGACTAAAAGCTGGTTCTCTGTTTGCAGCTATTTCCTGCAGCAGAGAAGAGGCACTCAGATGGTGTTGAGATGCTTGAGATGTATAAGTAGGGTTTTGCCAATTTCGCCATAAAGGTTAGGGGAAAATATATAGTCCGCTCTAAAAATAACAGATATATACTTATAAAGGTTGAATCTGGTACATATCACAATTTATTAAAAAAAAAAAAAAAAAAAAAAAGCGTTTAGGACTATATCAATAACAGGACAAAGCCTTACACATTTATTTATACAGTACATATAATCAGCAATAGCAAGCGATACGCTAATAATTGTGCACATCAATTAAAATAACTCCCAACAATATATATATATATATATATATATATATATATATATATATATATATTTTAAATTCACTCATGGTTATTATAAACCATTAAGCATTTCAAAAGTGGGGTTTAGATTTGGTTACAGCCCGGTCTACATGTGTGAACATGTTCATTACATATATTTCTTATTCCATAATTGTTGTCAATCCCTTTTAAAGACACTTATCTCTTCAAAACAAAAATACTGATGAGAAGTTACTCAACCTTTTGTCAAAGCTCATACCCTTAGCCATATAGTGTATAAAAAAAATATACAATATTCCCAACATACAATAAAAAATGTATCTTGTAACTATCCTGAAATAATATGCACTTTCCATTGTTTTTTAAGAATATTAAAATGATTTAGGAAATATTGGATCTGATAGGGTATACGTAAGAGTCAAAGAAATAACCAATCCTCTTATCAATAAAAATGGAAACCCAGTGTTCACATCAGCTGTGTGGGGTTCTGTGTTAGTAATAAAACGTACAGGAAAGTTTATCAGTTTTTTTTCTTTGGTAGTAAATCGCATTGAAATGCACCAACAAATAGTGTGCATATGGACCAGCTGTTAAAATTCTAGTTATTTCTTAACTTAGTTAACTGACTTTTGGGTACCCAACTGTTAAATTTTATTTGGGTAACCTCGTCACATAAACGTATAGTTTCTTCCAATACGTTTCTGTTTTAGAATCTTTTCAATTCTGTACACACGATTTGTCGTTATATTTTGAAGCTCTTCAGGATAGAAACTGCCTTCTTTGAACTAATTCTAATTAACATCCTTTGTCATGATCTTGCACAACGGCGATTAAACATCCTGTGGTCATTTTGGCATTACTTGGCAGACTGTTCAATATCTAACCTTACACAGCTGTGAGCGACATCCTTTCAGTTTATAGATTAAATTGTACTAAGCTGAACTAACTACTTTTGCCTGTGTAACAATCTGTAAAACATCACATTTTGACGGGAGGAGGAGGAAGGATGGTGTCTCAGAGGAGCGAGACAGGATGTCCTAAAACGTACACCGTATACGTGATAACATTATCACTCTTACCAGAGTATGTGTGAAAGGGAAAGCTAAAGTTGCTTATCAGAAAAAGTAATCCATCCTGGATCTTGCACGTAGCATTTACAGATGGAACATCGTACTAAGCAGAATTAACGTGCTTTGTCAGGCCTTTAATAGTAAGCGACTTCTATGCAACGCACATGTGTAGAAACAGCCTGAATGTGATACAAGGTTATATTAAAAGAGGGTGTGTATGTGGGAGGTTGTTTTGTGTGGAGATAGGGAGGGGGGAGCAGGAGGATTCTGCCTGTGTAAGAGATGTGAATTAATTCCCCCCCAGCATGTATCAGGCACAGCTTTATAATAGCAGCTATTGAACACTTTTTTAAATTAAAAAACCCATGTTTATAAATCGGCTGATTACACCTGTGCTCCAGTTCAGATATTTTGAACATTTGGCCCGTTAGGGAGGCCTGCAATAAAACAAATCTTATATACCGCCTTTATGAGACACTGCACACTTTCTGAGGCTCCAGCTCCCACTGAGCATGTGCTAAAGTAGATGGTATGTTTGACTGGCTGTCACATGAAACATTGTCAATTATTCAATGCTGCTGTATTTAGTGGTCCTTTTTAAAGGTACAGTATACACCAATTTTCATATAACTGCATGCAATAGACACTAATATAAAGATTAATATGCACAGCTACTGATCTAAAAATCCAGTATAAAAACTTACTTAAAAGCTCCCAGTTTAGCACTGTTGATGAGGTAGTCTGAGATACCCACTGAAAGGGGCTGGGTAAATAAAAATAGCAGACACTCCCCTCTCCTCCCCCCCCCTTCCCTGCATATGAAAAGAAAGATAACATAAACAGGAGCCTGCGGGAGTCTGTAAACGCGCATATACATCTGACACAGTAGGGCTTGGTTAGGAGTCTGTAAACGCGCGTATACATCTGACACAGTAGGGCTTGGTTAGGAGTCTGTAAATCTGCACAATGTTCTTAAAAATACAATAAGCAAAACTATACATTGTTACAAGAACACTACCAGATGGGCTTTATAAATGGATCATCTACAAAACATTTTATGCAAAGAAAATTCTAGAGTACAATGTCCCTTTAACTTTGAAAATATGATCTATTTCTTGTCTGTCTAGCTGCCCGGTTATTGTCGGATCAAGGATAAATACCTCACAGCATGAGGATTCTAATATCACTACCTTATCATAGAATTCTATCATAAAGAGCTGGATCCTATCATTCAAATAAGGGGTGTTTTATGTCCTTATAAATGGGGATCAGAATAATGATCCACTGGTGGCAGCAGCTAGACTCATTTTGTAGTGTTGGTGTCAGATCCTAGCTACCCTAGGCTAATAAAGAAAAAATGCACATAACCAAATGGTAGAGTGCTAATATAGATAACATTTTGTGAAATTCTCTATAAGATGTTTTGTTAGTGCAAGGGTTTGGTATATAGTATTGAGTGTGTGTGTGTGTAGATAGAACATGCATACATTCTCAAAATGGGTTGTCGCCCACCTGAAGTCAGATTTATTTATTTTTTACTTTTTTTTTTTTTTTTTTTTTTTTTTCTCTCTCAAATGACAGAATACTATATGTTTTTTTTTTTTTTAGTTTCAAAAGTTTGTATTGCATAACTTATGACTGGTTTAAATATTTAAGAAATAATGACTCACAAGCTGTACTTTACTTTTTATGCAATTCCACATGATGTAATTTCCCATATTTTATGCGAAAGAAGTTAATTTCTACAAATGCTTGGTGTGATCAAAAAGTGTGTACCTCACAGAAAAAGCACAATTTGACTTCATTATTTTGTCATCTTCACACGTGAAAGTTTATTTGAAATTATTCTGATCATTTTACATTCTCAGTGGCCATATTGAAAATAATGAATGAACCAGTAAATACAGCAGATTTGCATAAACAACAAATGTATGATAAAGACAATGTAAAAGCACTGAACTTCAAATGAATATTAGATTTATTTTTTTTTGACAATTTTAAACGTTATGTATATTTCCACTCCCCCAGTACCATGTGACAGCCATCAACCAATCACTAAAGCATACACGTACCATGTGACAGCCATCATCCAATCACAAATGCATACACACTTATTCTTGCACATGCTCAGTAGGAGCTGGTGACTCAAAGTTTAAATATTAAAAGAATGTGCACATTTTGTTAATGGAAGTAAATTTGAAAGTTGTTTAAAATTGCATGTTCTATATGAATAATGAAAGTTTAATTTTGACTTGAGTGTCCCTTTAATGGAAAATTATATGAATTGTTTTTCTCAGCAGGCAGTCAGCAGCAGAACTCACAGCATCTCTTTTACCTTGTCCAGAAGTCAGACGGTTGTGGTGGAATATGCTCACGACAAGGACACGGATATGTTTCAGGTATCAGTGTGTTATTTGGTGACTTCTTCTAGCAATGTCAGGTTTTGGTTCTTGGTAGTAAACAATTCTACGTTTTTTTTTTTGTTTTTTTTGTTGAATGGAAATTTATACTCAAATGTCCTGTTGTGCATATGAAAAAACGGTGTTAATGCATGGCAGAAATATTTTTCTTATCTGACAAAATGTAAGATAAAAGCAGTTTTCATGAATAAAAATATTGTCACTTACAACCCAGTGATTATTACACAAATAAGCAAAAGTGATCAAATGTGTAAAAAAATGAACACTGTGCCCTTAAATAATTCCACTGAGTCCTCAATGGCAAGAATGAATGGCCTTCTTTAATTTCCAAATGGCAACAACGTTTCCTTCAGAAAAGAGACTTTAAACAAATTTTCTTTTGCCGAGAGTAAAAACATACGTTGGATTAAGCAGGAGGAGAGATGCTTCCAGGGAGTGACTCCAGCCGGCATTGTGTAAGCAATACATAAGGAATCTACTAATGCTCTCTAGCTGAGGAGTACAGCTGCTTTACTGGTGGAGAGGAAACGCGCCTGCAGACAGAACAAGAAAATGGTGGTTTATTGAAAATGGGAGCATAAGATTAAAAAAAAAAAAAAAGTGAAATGGATTTTGAAATACCCTATTTTTTGAAGCAAGTGACTGACTACAATGTTCTGCAGTGATATGATTAAAGAGGAACCTTTTTACAAATGATTCGCTACCATCTGGTATACACCACCTTTGTACACTGATCTACAGGGGAAGTGAGCTTAGAACTTGGATACTTTGGGAGTATAATAAAATACTTCTTCTCTGGAGCTGAAACCCTGGCATGTTGTGTGCATCCCAATACTGTAGCTACAGTTACACTATTAAAGGCAAAAAGGAGAGAAAGCCAGTACATTGCAAGCTGGAATCATCTTGAACGCCAGAAGATGTTCAAAACAATTTAGAACCTCCTTAAATTGAGACTGGGGATCTCCTTATCTTTACACCTGGACAGACTCTAATATGAGTAGCTTGGACAGGCTGACACGGGTTGTTCCAGGTAGTAGAGTGCACTAAAGTTTTACTTCTTGATTTAAAAGTCAGCTTGAACCTCATAGCCAAGTCTGTAAAAATGACTGATGGTCACCTGTGTTTTAGCAAACATTCAAGCTTAAAGTGAAGGTAAACTTTGATGAATGAAAGCCCGTTTTTTAAAAATACTATTAAAAACAGGGGCACTTTCATTCATCAAAGTTTACAAATCAGCCGTTTTGATTAAAAACTTACCTTTGTTTTTTTTCACAGCCAGAGCAGCTTCCCGCTCCTGGAAATCCTCTCTTCACACGTCGGCAATGACTAATTCGGCTTCCTCCAATCACAGCATGGCCTCAGGCAATAACCACCCTGGGGATAAAGCCATGATTGGAGGAAGCCGGATTAGTCATTGCTGACGTGTGAAGAGAGGATTTCCAGGAGGGGAAAGCTGCTGTAGCTGTGAAAAGAAACAAAGGTACGTTTTTAATCAAAACTGCTGATTTGTAAACTTTGATGAATGAAAGTGCCTGTTTTTAATAGTATTTTTAAAAAACAAACTTAAGACTAATGGAATTTTAAAATATTTTGATGTTGTAATATGAAATATTTAATTGTGCGTAGTAGGAAAAAAAGTAGTCCTATAAAATTAGTGTGCATTTCTTTTTCTAACCTATATAACATATATGTCCCCAACTGGCAGTAGCATCAGCAGTGATAATGTATTCTATTGTAGCAAATAAGTTGCGATTTGTTCATAACATTTTCACACTTAGCCAGAATGTTAATTTATTCAAATACTACTGGAAAGACCTATAATTGCAATGTATTTTTTGTCCCTCCAATCTGTAAAGTTATATCAGTTGGATAAGAGTACAGGTGGAAAGTACCAATAATAAAAAGTTATATCTTTTGGAACAAATGCCCTCAAGCAATTAAAAGGCAGTTTTGTCTCGTTAATTTATAAAAGTTTTTAAGCAATTTGAGCACAGATGGAAAGTGCCATATTTTGGTACCACCTTGAACATCTTCAGGAACAAGTACCCTCATACTCTTAAAATAGTAAAGCATGTCCTTATCCAAGTGTCCTGAATAGGGGCATACGGGAAACAAAGTGCCTAAGCTTGCTTCACTTGGCCCATTTTGGCTATTTTGATGTGAGGATCCGGAGTCAAACAAGCAGGTTTGACATAATTTCAACCCCCTGGAGGGAAGATGATGTATTTACTTAACAGCTGCTTCTTTTATGGTGACTTCGCAAGTCCCCTCCATATTTACACCGAAACTAGTCGTCAAAATCTCAGTTAAAGGGACATTAAAGGCACTTTTTTTTTTTTCATGATTCAGATAGAGAATACCATTTTAAACAACTTTCTAATTTACTTCTATTATCTAATTTGCTTCATTCTCTTGATATTCTTTCCTGCTTCTGATTGGTGGCTGCACATAGATGCCTCATGTGATTGGCTCACCCATGTGCAGTGCTATTTCTTTAACAAAGGATATCTAAAGAATGAATCAAATTAGATAATAGAAGTAAATTGGAATGTTGCTTAAAATTGTATTCTCTGTCTGAATCATGAGAGAATTTTTTTGGGTTTAATGTCCCTTTAAACCAAAGTTCAACAGCTGATGCAGGCATTCTTTCTTAGCCTTGCCTTTTCTCATGGGTGAATTGATTTTTACACAGTGTTATGCATTAGTGAAAGTATACTGTGTGCATTTATTTATCTATACTTTTTAAATTTAAGAACAAACCTTTTAACAAGCTGTCAGTGACTTTCTTTGTTGCATAATTAAAGGGACAGTTCACCCCAAAAAATTCTCCCCTTTAAATTATTCCCAATGATCCTTTTAACCTGTTAGAGTATATTAAATTGGTTACAAGTAGCTCCTTTACTCCTATTTCAGCATTTGAAATAGCTGATTTAGCCTGTGGTATCACCACCTACACTGAACAAATTAATACTGGAGTATAGGTTATTGAATAGCCTAAGTATACACAGCCAGCAGAAGAGATTACACTCTCAGTGGGATGCAGGGTAAATAAAATAATTTTCCATTGTTCTCTCTATGTATTGAGCTTTGGTGTTCCAGCCAAATAAAAGATAAGGAAGCAAGCCTGTTTACACAAACTTAGAACATCATGAGATCTGATATCACCTTTAAGTTCAACCCATTGTAAAAGGCTGTGGTTTCAAAGCACAAAATCAGCTACTTCATATACACAAATAAGCATGAAAATGGAATTTCTCAAATATTTTATACTCTGCAGTTGGTATAACAAGTCATTTAAAATACATTAATGGAAAAACAATTTTACAGTGTACTGTCCCTGCACACCTTTTTACAATGGGGGTTGTCACTATATTCAGATTTAACCTTTCTTAATCCAAATATGCAGTAACATAATATGATCATATGATCACCTGATGCCATCAGAAGTCATTAGCCCTAAATTAAAATCTATTCCTGCAGGAATTCTTTGATGGTTCATAATTGATTAGGAGAGAAAACAAAAAGTTAAGGTATAAATTGTGGCTATCTTTAAGAAATGGTGGAAAATGCAGCAGAACATTTTAAATATCAAGCATTTTCTCTGCCCAATCGTCAAATTTGAAGGAAAATCCTATCAAGGAGTACCAAATAGTCAGGGGCAAGCTTAAAGGGACACTAAACCCAATTTTTTTTTCTTTTGTGATTCAGATAGAGCATGCACTTTTTAAGCAACTTTCTAATTTACTCCTATTATCAAATTTTCTTAATTCTCTTGCTATCTTTATTTGAAAAAGAGGGCATCTAAGCTTTTTTTGTTTCAAACGCTGGACAGCACTTTTTATTGGTGGGTGAATTTATCCACCAATCAGCAAGAAGAACCTAGGTTGTTCACCAAAAATGGGCCGGCATCTAAACTTACATTCTTGCATTTCAAATAAAGATACCTAGAGAATGAAGACAATTTGATGATAGGAATAAATGCTATGCGTAACCAGATAATCCAATGAATGGCTTACGATATGGAAGACAGATGCCTTGTGATTGCCTAGTCACAGCTCATTTCTTATTCCTATAGAATATCTGAACTGACCTAAAACAGGCTGTGCCCAGGAGATCCTTCACAATTTTTAGCAGAACTAGAACTATGCAAATAGATAAATACAATTTCAAAGTTTGGAGGTGCTAAAGGGAGTATGCCTAGAACAAAGCACATATTGCTACAGCTATGGAAGCGACAGCTCTATATTAGTAAAAATTGGGAAAAAAGAGAATTGATTATGAGTTCTTAATAAGGTGAGTCTCTAAAAGGGTTTCTGCAATATCAATAAAGATTTATAGACTCTATCTACCTTTTTGATAACTAGAACGTGTGTATCAAAACTTAAAATCTGAAGATCAATCTCCTCACCACACTATATATTCTTGATCAACTTTGCCAATTACGTTGTATTTCTCTTGTAAGGTGTATCCAGTCCACGGATCATCCATTACTTGTGGGATATTCTCATTCCCAACAGGAAGTTGCAAGAGGACACCCACAGCAGAGCTGTAATATAGCTCCTCCCCTAACTGTCATAGCCAGTCATTCTCTTGCAACTCTCAACAAGCTAGGATGTTGTAGGAGAGAGTGGTTAAATATAGCTAGTTTATTTTCTTCAATCAAAAGTTTGTTATTTTTAAATAGTACCGGAGTTGTGCTATTTTATCTCAGGCAGTAAATAGAAGAAGAATCTGCCTGAGGTTTCTATGATCTTAGCAGGTTGTAACTAAGATCCATTGCTATTCTCACATATGTCTGAGGGGATTACACAGATGAGGTAACTTCAGCGAGAGAATGGCGTGCAGTTTATTCTGCTATCAGGTATGTGCAGTTATAATTTTTTTCTAGAGATGGAAAACACTAGAAAATGCTGCTGATACCGGATTAATGTAAATTAAGCCTGAATACAGTGATTTAATAACGACTGGTATCATGCTTACTCCCAGGGGTAATACCCTTATGATATTTACAATATAAAACGTTTGCTGGCATGTTTAATCGTTTTTATATATGCTTTGGTGATAAAACTTTATTGGGGCCTAGTTTTTTCCACATGGCTGGCTTAAATTTTGACTAGAAACAATTTCCACTGTTGTAGTATAAAAGTTACAGTTGGTGCAGTTAAAATTACAAACTGTGACATCCAGCTTCCCTCAAAGGCCCTCTGAATGCTATAGGACATCTCTAAAGGGCCCAAAGGCTTTCCAAAGTCGTTTATTGGGGAAGGTAGGGCCACAGCTTGCTGTGGCAGTTGGTTGTGACTGTTAAAAAAATGTCTATTTCGTTTTTTTGATCCGTTTTTTGAACTAAGGGGTTAATCATCCATTTGCAAGTGGGTGCAATGCTCTGTTAGCCTATTATACACACTGTAAAAATGTTGTTTGATTTACTGCATTTTTTCACTGTTTTTCAAATTCTGACAATTTGTTTCTCTTAAAGGCACAGTACCGTTTTTTATATTTGCTTGTTAACTTGATTTAAATTGTTTTCCAAGCTTGCTAGTCTCATTGCTATTCTGTATGAACATGTCTGACATAGAAGAAACTCCTTGTTTATTATGTTTAAAAGCCATGGTGGAACCCCCTCTTAGAATGTGTACCAAATGTACCGATTTCATTTTATGCAATAAAGATCATTTTCTGTCTTTAAAAAATGTATCACCAGAGGAATCTGACGAGGGGGAAGTTATGCGACTAACTTTCCCCACGTGTCAGACCCTTTGACTCCCACTTAAGGGACACACGCTCAAATGGCGCCAAGTACATCTAGGGCGCCCATAGCGTTTACTTTACAAGACATGGCGGCAGTCATGGATAATACACTGTCAGCGGTATTAGCCAGACTACCTGAACTTAGAGGTAAGCGAGATAGCTTTGGGGTGAGACAAAATGCAGAGCATACTGACGCTTTAAGAACCATGTCTGATACTCCCTCACAATATGCAGAAGCTGAGGAAAGAGCTTCAGTCAGTGGGTGATGTTAATGACTCAGGAAAGATACCTGATTCTAATATTTCTACATTTAAATTTAAGCTTGAACACCTCCGCGTGTTGCTTAGGGAGGTTTTAGCTGCTCTGAATGACTGTGATACCATTGCAGTGCCAGAGAAATTGTGTAGACTGGATAAATACTTTGCAGTGCCGGTGTGTACTGATGTTTTTCCAAATACCTAAAAGGTTTACAGAAATTATTAATAAGGAATGGGATAGACCAGGTGTGCCGTTCTCTTCCCCTCCTATTTTAAGAAAAATGTTTCCAATAGACGCCACCACATGGGACTTATGGCAGACAGTCCCTAAGGTGGAGGGAGCAGTTTCTACTCTAGTAAAGCGTACTACTATCCCTGTCGAGGACAGTTGTGCTTTTTTTTTTTTAGATCCAATGGATAAAAAATTAGAGGTTACCTTAAGAAAATATTTATTCAACAAGGTTTTATCCTACAGCCCCTTGCATGCATTGCCCCTGTCACTGCTGCTGCGGCGTACTGGTTTGAATCTCTGGAAGAGGCTTTACAGGTAGCGACTCCATTGGATGACATACTTGGCAAACTTAGAGCACTTAAGCTAGCCAATTCTTTTATTCTGATGCCATTGTTCATTTGACTAAACTAACGGCTAAGAATTCTGGTTTTGCTATACAGGCGCGCAGAGCGCTATGGCTTAGATCATGGTCAGCTGACGTGACTTCAAAATCTAAGCTACTTAACATTCCCTTCAAGGGGCAGACCCTATTCGGGCCTGGTTGAAGGAGATTATTGCTGATATCACTGGAGGAAAAGGTCATGCCCTTCCTCAGGACAGGTCCAAATCTAGGGCCAAACAGTCTAATTTTCGTGCCTTTCAAAACTTCAAGGCAGGTGCGGCATCAACTTCCTCTAATAATAAACAAGAGGGAACTTTTGCTCAATCCAAGACGGTCTGGAGACCAAACCTGACATGGAAAAAAGGTAAGCAGGTAAAAAAGCCTGCTGCTGCCTCTAAGAAAGCATGAAGGAAAGGCCCCCTATCCGGGAACGGACCTAGTAGGGGGCAGACTTTCACTCTTTGCCCAGGCGTGGGCAAGAGATGTTCAGGATCCCTGGGCGTTGGAAATTATATCCCAGGGATATCTTCTGGACTTCAAAGCTTCCCCCCCAAAAGGGAGATTTCACCTTTCACAATTATCTGCACACCAGATAAAGAGAGAGGCATTCTTACACTGTGTACGAGTCCTCCTAGTTATGGGAGTGATCCATCCAGTTCCAAAGGAGGAACAGGGACAGGGTTTTTACTCAAATCTGTTTGTGGTTCCCAAAAAAGAGGGAACCTTCAGACCAATTTTGGATCTAAAGATCTTAAACAAATTCCTCAAAGTTCCGTCGTTCAAGATGGAAACTATTCGTACCATCCTACCACTGATCCAGGAGGGTCAATATATGACTACAGTGGATCTAAAGGATGCTTATCTTCACATTGCCTTTCTAGACAGGCATTACCAGTTGTAGCTCTTCCCTTGGGATTAGCTACAGCCCCAAGAATCTTTACAAAGGTTCTAGGGTCACTTATGGCAGTCCTAAGGCCGCGGGGCATAGCAGTAGCCCCTTATTTAGACGACATCCTGATACAGGCGTCAAACTTCCAAATTGCCAAGTCTCATACGGACGTAGTACTGGCATTTCTGTGGTCGCATGGGTGGAAAGTGAACGAGGAAAAGAGTTCTCTATCCCCACTCACAAGAGTTTCCTTTCTAGGGACTCTGATAGATTCTGTAGAAATGAAAATTCACCTGACGGAGTCCAGGTTATCAAAGCTTCTAAATTCCTGCCGGGTTCTTCATTCCATTCCGTGCCCTTTGGTGGTTCAGTGTATGGAAGTAATCGGCTTAATGGTAGCGGCAATGGACATAGTGCCGTTTGCAAGCTTATATCTCAGACCGCTGCAACTATGCATGCTCAGTCAGTGGAGCGGGGATTACACAGATTTGTCCCCTCAACTGAATCTGGACCAAGAGACCAGGGATTCTCTTCTCTGGTGGCTATCTCGGGTCCATCTGTCCAAAGGTATGACCTTTCGCAGGCCAGATTGGACAATTGTTACGACAGATGCCAGCCTTCTAGGTTGGGGTGCAGTCTGGAACTCCCTGAAGGCTCAGGGATCGTGGACTCAGGAGGAGTCTCTCCTTCCATTAAATATTCTGGAACTAAGAGTGATATTCAAGGCTCTTCAGGCTTGGCCTCAGTTAGCAACTCTGAGGTACATCAGATTTCAGTCGGACAACATCACGACTGTAGCTTACATCAACCATCAAGGGGGAACGAGAAGTTCCCTAGAGATGTTAGAAGTTTCAAAAATAATTTGCTGGGCAGAGATTCACTCTTGTCACCTATCAGCTATCCATATCCCAGGTGTAGAGCACTGGGAGGCGGATTTTCTAAGTCGTCAGACTTTTCATCCGGGAGAGTGGGAACTCCATCTGGAGGCATTTGCACAACTGATTCATCGTTGGGGCAAACCAGAACTGGATCTCATGGCGTCTCGCCAGAACGCCAAGCTTCCGTGTTACGGATCCAGGTCCAGGGATCCCAAGGCGACACTGATAGATGCTCTAGCAGCGCCCTGGTCTTTTAACCTGGCTTATGTGTTTCCACCGTTTCCTCTGCTCCCTCGACTGATTGCCAAGATCAAGCAGGAGAGAGCATCAGTGATTCTGATAGCACCTGCGTGGCAACGCAGGACCTGGTATGCAGATCTAGTGGACATGTCATCCTTTCCACCATGGTCTCTGCCTATGAAACAGGACCTTCTACTTCAGGGTCCTTTCAACCATCCAAATCTAATTTCTCTGAGGCTGACTGCCTGGAGATTGAATGCTTGATTTTATCAAAGCGTGGCTTCTCCGAGTCAGTTATTGATACCTTAAGACAGGCACGAAAGCCTGTCACCAGGAAAATTTACCATAAGGTATGGCGTAGATATCTTTATTGGTGTGAATCCAAGGGTTACTCATGGAGTAAGGTCAGGATTGCTAGGATATTATCTTTTCTCCAAGAAGGTTTAGAAAAAGGATTGTCAGCTAGTTAAGAGTCTGGCAGATGTTCCAGACGTTCAGGCATTTTGTCAGGCTTTAGTTAGAATCAAGCCTGTGTTTAAACCTGTTGCTCCACCATGGAGCTTAAACTTGGTTCTTAAGGTTCTTCAAGGAGTTCCGTTTGAACCTCTTCATTCCATAGATATCAAGCTTTTATCTTGGAAAGTTCTTTTTTTTGGTAGCTATTTCCTCGGCTCGTAGAGTCTCTGAGCTATCTGCCTTACAATGTTATTCTCCTTATCTGATTTTTCATACGGATAAGGTAGTCCTGCGTACCAAACCTGGGTTCTTACCTAAGGTGGTATCTAACAAGAATATCAATCAAGAGATTGTTGTTCCATCCTTGTGTTACACAATTTGGACGTGGTCCGTGCTTTAAAGTTTTACTTACAAGCTACTAAAGATTTTCGTCAAACATCTGCTTTGTTTGTTGTCTACTCTGGACAGAGGAGAGGTCAAAAGGCTTCGGCAAGCTCTTTTTCTTTTTGACTAAGAAGCTTAATCCGCTTAGCCTATGAGACTACTGGACAGCAACCTCCTGAAAGGATTACAGCTCATTCCACTAGAGCTGTGGCTTCCACTTGGGCCTTTAAAAATGAGGCTTCTTTTGATCAGATTTGCAAGGCGACGACTTGGTCTTCGCTTCATATTTTTTCAAAATTTTACAAATTTGATACTTTTGCTTCTTCGGAGGCTATATTTGGGAGAAAGGTTTTACGGGCAGTGGTTCCTTCCATTTAAGTTCCTGCCTTGTCCCTCCCTTCATCCGTGTACTTTAGCTTTTGTATTGGTATCCCACAAGTAATGGATGATCCGTGGACTGGATACACCTTACAAGAGAAAACACAATTTATGCTTACCTGATAAATTTATTTCTCTTGTGGTGTATCCAGTCCACGGCCCGCCCTGTCATTTTAAGGCAGGTAATTTTTAAATTTAAACTACAGTAACCACTGCACCCTATGGTTCCTCCTTTCTCGGCTTGTTTTCGGTCGAATGACTGGCTATGACAGTTAGGGGAGGAGCTATATTACAGCTCTGCTGTGGGTGTCCTCTTGCAACTTCCTGTTGGGAATGAGAATATCCCACAAGTAATGGATGATCCGTGGACTGGATACACCACAAGAGAAATAAATTTATCAGGTAAGCATAAATTGTGTTTTTATTTATATAATTTATTTTATTTTTAGATTGGAAGGTCAACAGAGAGCCCCATAGACTTTGTAGTGACAGACACCATTTCTGGTAACCAGCACGATGAGACACAGATCACTCAGAGCACCATTTCCAGGTTTGCATGCAGGATTGTTTGTGATAGGAATGCACCATACACTGCCAGAATCTACGCTGCAGGATTTGACTCCTCTAAAAATATTTTCCTTGGTGTAAGTATTAACATTTTCTAGCTAAAAGCAAGCTGACATTTAGTAAAATGAGCAATTGCTGCTGTGTAGTGAAACAGTTACTGCTATGTGATTTAATCATTTAAAGGTTATTGTTTTTGCTATACAATAAACAAAACGTCCTGCCAGATATTTGTACTTTTCTGAGTAAAACTAAATTCTATTACAGCTGACTGGAAAATATTACATGATTGTGTGTGTGTGTTAAAGGAATATTCTCAGTAGCCACATCCCGTTGTACAGGACATTTAAACAATCAATCAGGATTCTTGTCCTGGGGCTTAAAGGGACATAAAACAAGTTAAGATAGACAAAATATAATATGTACATTACTTTACCTGCAAATTTATACTGCAGTGCCTCGCCATTAACCCTTTCTTTTTAGTTTCTGAATTGTAAAGCTCTAATTCCCCCTCACACATTTGCTTTTATGGCTGTAGCTATATCCATTGTTTTGGTAAAATGCAAAAGTGCATAGGGATTATCTGCTGGGCATGCCTAGAAGCTGTGAGCTCAGGTGAAATACAATGCCTGTGTCTAAACACTGATAAGGGGGGTGGAGCACAGTTTCCAGACAGCATGGCTATTTTAAGTATTTGTGCTTATATTTGAAAATTATTTTAAAATGCTTCCCAACAATTTTTACTCTTTTTTTTTTTTTTTTTTTTTTTTTTTTTTTTTTTTTTATATGCAGACTGTTTTTACTTAATAGCCCTTTTAGGATATGCACAGACCTCAACCTGTTTTATGGCACTTTAAAAGGGAGTGTGTATCTGTCGTATGCAGACACAGTCACTTTATTTCCCTCCTCTGTTTAATGAAGGTGACTATGAAATCTTGCAATATTATGGTGAAATCCAATGAGATCACTAGGAAAGCGTCAACTCGGCACTGATGCTGCTGATTGGCTATTCTTTTTTTTTTCCCTCAAATGTTTCATTTTGACGTCTTCCTACCTTTTTAATTTTTTTCTCTTATGAGATTTTAAAATGTGCTCAGCCATTTTTAAATAAATATATATATATATATATATATATATATATACAGTAGTCTTATATCTGCCAATCTTGTGCCATTTTCTTTCATGTAATTGGCAAGAGTCCATGAGCAAGTGACGTATGGGATATAAAATCCTACCAGGAGTGGCAAAGATTCGCAAACCTCAAAATGCCTATAAATACATCCCTCACCACACCCACAATTCAGTTTTACAAACTTTGCCTCCTGTGGAGGTGGTGAAGTAAGTTTGTGCTTTTTTTTTTTTTTTAATTTCTTCTATGATAAGCTTTTCTAAGCATTCTGAAGCCCAATTCCTCTCAGAGTACAGTGTTTGTCAGAGGGTTGTGAAGAGAGTATCGCCTATTGATTTTATGGTTTTCCTTGCGGGAAATCTTCAAGGGTTCTCTGTTATCGGTCGTAGGGATTCATCTCCTACCTCCATTTTCAGATTGACGATATACTCTTATATACCATTACCTCTGCCGATAGCCAAACCAGTACTGAAAACTATCTGCTATATGTGGATGGGTGTCTTTCGGTAAGTATGTATCATTATTTAAGACACTCAGCTATGGTTTGGCGCTTTATGTATTAATATAAAGTTTCAAATATATGGAGTTTTCTTTTTGTAGAATCTCTCATGAATCAACTAAGTTTTTTGTTTCTTCAAGACTTGGTTACAGGATTTAATTTACCTAAGAGTTTTGTGATTCCTCGGACAAGGATCACTTCTTTTTGGGTTTCTAGATGGATTCTGTGTTAATGTCTTTGTCTTTATTGGATAAAAGTCAATTGTTAGTGGCGTTGGCTTGTCTAACTTACAGTCTAGAACATTTCTTTCAGTGGCTATGTGCATGGAAGTCTTTAGGTCTCACTGCAGCATCGGGCGTTGTTCCCTTTGCTTGTTTTTCATCTGAGATCTTTTTGATTTGTATACTGAATCAATGATACAGGGTTTGTTTTTAAATATCACAGTTCATATTTTTAAATCCTTACATTCTACTCTCTCTGTTTTGGTGAATAGTCTATCATCATTTTACAGCACAAGGGGTTTGGAAACTTCAAGAGGCGAGGCTTCCAATCAATATTTTGTGTGCTATTTTTCAGAGCTCTTTCAGGCTTGGCCTCTTTTGAGAGAACTTTTTCATTTTTTGCTTTCAGACATTCAATATCACAACTGTGGTATATGTCAATCAACAATAAGGACTCGTAGTAACTTGGCAATTTAAGAAGTATCTTGAATACGTTCTTAGATGGAATTCATCTCCTGTCTATTTTCTACGATTTTAGACATTTGGGAGGTGGATTATCTCAGCCGTCAGTCTTTACATCCAGGAGAGTGATGTCTCTATACATATGTTTTCTCAATTTCCCAGGTATCTTTTTCAGGTCCAGGGATCCTAAGGTGGAGATGATGGATGCATTAGCAGTGTCTTGGTTTTGCAACCTGACTACATCTTTCCGCCTTTGTTTTTTTCTTCCAAGGTGATTTTTAAGATCATATTGGAACAGTGTCATGCGTTTCTGATAGCATGAGCATGGCCTCACAGGTTTGGTATGTGGATCTTGTTTGGATGTCCAGTTGCCATCATTGGCCTCTTCTCTTTGGCCTGCCCTCTTGTTTTAGGGGCTATTTTTCCATCAGGATCTCAAATTACTAATTTGGGGGTATGGAAATTGATTGTTTAGTCATATAAGTTTCTCTGACTCAGGTTTTTATCGCTATGTTGCAGGCTTATAAGTCTGTTTCAAGGAACATGTATTATCAGGTTTGGAAAACCTATGTTTTATAGTGTTCTCATAAATTTTCTTGGTATTCTTTTAGAATTCCTAGGAATTTACAGTTTTTCAGGATGGTTTGGATAAGTTTGTCTGCAAATTTTAAGTTCCTGATATTCACTGTTTTTGTTCAGGCTTTGGTTGGTATCAAGCCTGTTCATTTTATTAATTTCTCCTTTTTGGATTCTTATTTGGTTTAAAGATTTTGCAGGCTCTTTTTTTCTTTTGAGCCTATATTTTCTTTGAAGATTATCTACTTTCTTGGAAAGTGTTGTTTCTTTTCACTATCTCTTCTGCTACAAGAGTTTCTGATTTATCAGCTCTCTTGTAAGTTTCCTTATCTGCTGTTTTTCTGGTTCCAGAAAAGGTTAGGAAGCCTCTGCCATTTCTTTGGCATCCTGATTAAAGCTTTTGTTTTTCAAGGCTTATTTCCAGGCAGGGCAGACTCCGCCTCAGAGTTTTACAGCTCATTCTACTAAGCTCAGTCGCCTTTTCTTGGGCTTTTTCAGAATGAAGCTTAGGTTGATCAAATTTGCAAATCAGTAATTTGGTCTTCTTTGCATACTTTTATTCTTTTTACCATTTTCATGTATTTGCTTCTTCTGAAGCAGTCTTTGGTATAAAAAGTTATTCAGGCAGCTATTTCAGTTTGATTCTACTTCTTTTGATTTAAGTTTTTTGAGAAAAACTTAATTATTGTGTGGATTTAATTTCTCTGTGGACTTCCACATCTTGGGTATTTCTATCCCATATGTCACTAGCTCATGGGCTCTTGCTAATTACATGAAAGAAAACATAATTTATGTAAGAACTTACCTGATAAATTCATTTCTTTCATATTAGCAAGAGTCCATGAGGTCCATCCAGTTCCTCTTTTTGTATGCTTTTCTACTCCTTATTTTATCACCCCACTACTTAGCTATTCATTAAACTGAATTGTGGGTGTGGTGAGGGGTGTATTTATAGGCATTTTGAGGTTTGGGAAACTTTGCCCCTCCTTGTAGGATTGTATATCCCATATGTCACTAGCTCATGGACTCTTGCCAATATGAAAGAAATGAATTTATCAGGTAAGTTCTTATATAAATTATGTTTTTTTACACCCTGTCGAAATGTATCTCTACTGTGACAAAATGATGAATTCCCCTATAACCATGCAGTTTGTTCCCCTGCCTTATTTTAACGAAGCATGTGATATTGTACAGAGGAGCAGGTCTATAGCACAGAAGTGTGTGTTTGTGCTCATTTACAGTCACTGAGGGCACCTATCTTTCAAAGAAATGTGTCAACGATATCCAAAGTTACAAGCGCCTAAAAATCAGGCTTTAAAATTGAACAGACCAGTAAACGTAAAGGGACACTCAAGTCAAAATTAAATTTTCATTATTGACAGAGCGTGCAATTTTAAACACCTTTCCAATTTACTTCCCTTAACATAATGTGCAGCCTTCTACTGAGCATGTGCAAGAATTTATAGAATATATGTATTTGCATTTATGATTGGGTGATGGCTGTCACGTGATATAGGAGGAGTGGAAATAGACAACAGTCAGAAAAAAATCTACTTATTTGAAGTTCAGACTAAGTGCTACTGCATTGTCTCTTTATCATGTATTTGTTGATTATGCAAATCTACTTTATTTACTGATCCTTTAAAAGAATAGTATTCAAAGTTAAAGTTTCATGATAACAATTGTATGCTCTGTCTAAAACAACTTTCAGTTTACTTCTATTATCACATTTTCTTAGTTTTTTTGGTATCCTTTGATGAAAAGTAAACCTAGGTAGGCACAGTTGCAGCAATGCACTACTGGGAGCTAGCTGAATACATCAATGACGAGGCATATATGTTGTGCAACCAGTCAGCTCCCAGTAGTGCATTGCTGCCCCTGTGCCTACAAAGGTATGCTTTTCAACAAAGGATAAAAATCACCAAAGGAAAATTTGATACTAGAAGTAAATTGGAAAGTTGTTTAAAATTGCATGTTCTGTCTCAATTATGGAAGTTTCATTTGGACTTTACTGTCCATTTAAACTATCTGTAATACCCTGCAGCTAAATATATACACTGTTGTGTAGCAGACGTGTGTTAATCCCAGACCTCCTCATATTCTTCTCCTGTATTCTATGGTTACAAATGCACAAATACAGCCTGAAATTGTGTTTACTTTATACACATTTGTTACTCTCTCTTTACCTGACCTTTGCAGTAGGTAACTGTATTTATTTGCTGTACACAGGAGAAAGCTGCCAAGTGGAAGAACCCAGACGGTCACATGGATGGACTGACCACCAATGGTGTTCTGGTAATGCACCCAAAGGGAGGCTTTACTGAAGAGTCAAAACCTGGGGTATGGCGGGAGATTTCAGTGTGTGGCGATGTTTACACGTTACGGGAAACCAGATCAGCTCAACAAAGAGGAAAACTTGTAAGTTTGCAATGCGACTACAATAAATAGTCTAATTATACTAAGTTCACATCTATTTTATACATATTTATCAAAAGGACTCAAATTTAATAATTATTATTAAAGCGACATGCAACCCAAAATTTTTCTTTTGTGATTCAGATGGAGCATATAATTTTCAACAACTTTCTAATTTACTTCTATTAGCACATTTTCTTTGTTCTGGAGCACTATACGGCATCCGTTTTGGATGAAGGTTAGTACTGTCACCTAGTGCAAATTTATATTTCCTGCCACGTAGTGCTCCAGACGTGCACGCTACCTATCTAGATCTCTTCAACAAAGAATACCACAAGAGCAAATTTGATAATGGAAGTAAATTTGAAACTTTTTAAAAATTGTATGATCTGTCAACAAATACAAATTTGGGGTTTCATGTCACTTTTTAAATACTTATTGCTAACTTTAACACCTGCAAAATAACTTCTTAATTATTGTTTCCAACAAGTAATTGTTTTGCAAAAACATTTAAAAAAAAAAATGAACCAGAATAGTGCACAACTATCATAAATATCAATTACAATAATGTACAAATTATACAAATGATGATTAACCACCTTTCCATCTTAATGGGAGGAGAGTCCACTGCTTCATTCATTACTTGTGGGAATTAATAACCTGGCCACCAGGAGGAGGCAGAGACACCCCAGCCAAAATACCTCCCCCACTCCCCTCATCCCCCAGTCATTCTTTGCCTTTCATCACAGGAGGTTGGCAAAGAAGTGTCGGAAGATTCGGAGTAGTCTCTTATAGAGGGTAGTACTCTTCGAAATGGGACTGGAGTTTTAAGTAGTCCTGTCAGCCTCTCAGTGAGAGCATGGGTGAATGTTAGAGTCCGGTGATGCAGGGAGAGTCTTTCTGTGAAACTATCCCGACTCAGTTTAACAGCTCCATTAGCAATCAGCGTTGACGAGTTTCGCTGCCTGCTTTTCTTCTCTCAAGTCCATGTCAGGAGCGATGCTACTACCCTGTCACACTTAAAGGGCCGTGTTCCTGTTCCACGGCGTTGATTCTGGTAAGATTGTTTTATTTATTTATATATTTGATAACGCAAGAAGACAGGGTCACAGTGTGACTCCTTTTTATCTTTATGGAATCTAGGGTAATACCCTCGGAAGGGGGCTGTTGAACAGGGGAGGATATTATTATGCATAATATTGTTTATTGTGTTTTTCTTCTACTGCATTTGTGTGAGATGAGGCTCTGTCAGTGTGGAACACATTTCATTATTGAGAGATTGAGGCAGGCTTTTTTTGGCGCGTCCTCGAGTGCAGGAGCAGTCCTGCATGGCACTCCATGTGACCGGGTGTGGCCTCTGCAACTTCCTCTTTCTCGACCTGCGTTCGATGGAGACGAAAGCGGTTTCTTGTAGTCCGGGTCATAGGAGGTGGTGAGTGCCCCGGCCATTGGGATATAAAGGTGCCATTTATTTTTGATTAAGTCCGTAATTAAGGCGTAAGCTATGGAGGACTCTGTTAGCGGATACTCCCTCTTTATCCAATCCTCATTAACTGTATATTGTAAGGAGGTTCCAGTTGAACCGCCTACGCAACTCTGTTCCACATGTTTTGACAATATTGCTATTTCAAAAAAGAATAAGGTATTTAGTACGACTGAGCCATCCACCTCTGAGGGCAATCATCTCCGATTACACAACCAGTCCCCCAGGGCCTTCCTAATCCTCCTGCGGGAGGGGTCCTTTGCCCTCCAGACTTCGACGATCAGTTAGACGGCAGTTTCTGCGGCAATTAATGCGATGCCTCACCCTACTAAGCGCAAGTGGAAGGTACGGCACGGCTATCCGTCTCAGGAATCTTAGACTCCGCTGGTTGTCTCAGACAGATTATCCGCTGAGGAGGACAACTGACTTATCGGAGGATGTCACTTCTGGGTCGGAATCGGCTACGTCTAGGCCTCTGTCTGGGGAGGAGCCAGATTTCAAATTTTAAGATGGAGCATTTGCGCTTTCTGCTGAAAGAGGTGCTTGCTACGTTGGAGGTTCCGGAACTGAAACTACCAGAGGAACCTTCGATCCCTAAACTGGGTAGCGTTTATGAGGACAGGGTAGTTCCCCAGGCCTTCCTGTTTCCTGTCAAAATGGCTAATATTATTAAGAATGAATGGGAGAAACTTGGTTCGCTTTTTTTCCCCTCTTCTTCTTTTAAAAAGCTTTTCCCCGTTCCGGACGCGCTGCTTGAACTGTGGGGAACTGTCCCTAAGGTGGATGGTGCTATCTCCACACTTGCTAAGAGAACGACTATTCAGCTAGAGGATAGCTCCTCCTTCAAGGAATCCATGGATAAAAAGATGGAGTCCATGCTGTGGAAGATGTTACAGTTCACGGGGTTCGTTTTTCAGGTGACGGCAGTCGCTGCGGTGGCTGGTGCGCCTACCTACTGGTGTGACGCTCTATCAGCTATGGTCGAGGTGGAGACTCCTCTCGATGAACTTATAGAACGAATAAATGCCTTAAGAGTGGCACATTGGTTCATTTGTGATGCCAACATGCAGATTATTCGCCTGAAGGCTAAGACATTGGGTTTTTCTGTTCTAAGGGCTTTGTGGGTAAAGTCATGCTCTGCGGTCATGACTTCTAAGTCTCGCTTGCTTTCCCTCCCATTCAAGGGGAAGGTTTGTTTGGCCCGGGCCTGAATTCTATCATATCTACGGTCACGGTTGGCAAGGGTGCCTTCTTGCCTCAGGATAAGGCTAAACCTAAGGGATCTTCTTTTCGTCCCTTTCATGCGGACAAGTCTCAGCGCCAGCAGCCTGCTGCGAAGTAGGAGCAATCCAAGGGATCTTGGAAGCCAGCTAACTAATTGAACAAGTCCAAGCAGAATAAGAAGCCCACCGAATCAGTCGGCACGAAGGGGCGGCCCCCTGTCCGTCTTCGGATCATGTAGGGGGCAGACTATATATATATATATATATATATATATATATATATATATATATATATATATATATATATATATATATATATATATATATATATATATATAAAATTTATATTTATTTTTTTTTTATTTTTTTTGCAGAGGCCTGGACAAGAGACATTATAGACCCTTGGGTTCTGGAGGTCGTTTCCCAGGGTTACAGGATAGGTTTCAAGTGTGATATGCAGATTCCTCATGTCAAACATATCTTCAAGACCAGCAAAGAGAGATGCCTTCCTGGGGTGTGTGAGGGATCTCTCATCTCTTGGAGTAATCGTGCCAGTCCCTCTGGCAGAACAAGGCCTGGGGTATTATTCAAACCTTTCGTCCCAAAGGAGGGCACGTTCCGTCCGATTCTGGACCTAAAGGCCCTAAACAATTTTTGTCAGTTCTATCGTTCAAGATGCAGACAATCAGGTCAATTTTGCCCCTGGTTCAAGAGAGGCAGTTCATGATGACTATAGACCTGAAGGAATCTTCACGTTCCAATCCACAAGGATCACTTCAGGTTTCTAAGATTCACCTTCCTAGACCAGCACTTCAAGTTTGTGGCCCTTCCGTTTGGTCTGGCGACTGTCCCAAGAGTTTTCACAAAGGTTCTGGGAGCTCTTCTCACAGTAGCGAGAGCCAGAGGAATTGCAGTGGCACCTTATCTGGACGATATCCTGGTCCAGGCTCCATCCTACAGTCTTGCAGAGGATCACTCGAGAGCTCTTCTCCTTCGGTCCCACAGGTGGAAGATAAACGAAGGAAAGAATTCATTGGTCCCCAGCAACAGGGTGGAATTCCTGGGTGCAATAATAGATTCTTCAGCCATTAAGATATATTTGACAGATCAGAGATGCTGCAAGCTTGCGTCAAACTGTCTAGCTCTTCAGACATCCTCCAGGACATCTGTGGCCAGGTGTATGGAGGTGATCGGGCTCATGGTATCCAGCATAGATGTCATTCCATTTGCAAGGTTCCATCTCAGACATCTTCAGCTGTGCATGTTGAGACAATGGAACGGCGATCATTCAAATCTGTCCCAACAGATATCTCTAAACAGACTGTTGAGGGAGTCCCTATCTTGGTGGACCCGACAGGGGCAGTTGTCTCAGGGGACATCCTTTTTGAGACCATCCTGGGAGATTGTGACCATGGATGCAAGTTTAGCAAGCCACGAAGGAGTTCAGGCAGACTTCGTCCTTATTTGTTGTGTATTCAGGGAAGCGCTGGGGACAAAGGGCCTATGCCACTTCTGTCTTTTTGGTTGAGGCGTATGATCCGTCTGGCATATGAGACAGCGAGACACGAGCCTCCTCAGATGATTACGGCTTACTCGACTAGAGCTGTTGCCTCTTCTTGGGCCTTTAAGAATGAGGTTTCTATGGAGCAGATTTGCATGGCGGCCACTTAGTCTTCCTTACATACTTTTTTCAAAATTTTATACATTTGACGTTTTTGCTCGGGGGAAGCAGCTTTTGGGAGACGGGTTCTGCAGGCTGTGGTGCTCTCCGTATAGGGTATGCCTCCTTTTACTCTCCCTTTTTTTTTTTTTTTTTTCTCTTTCAGTGTCCTCTAGAGCTTGGGTATTTGATCCCTCAAGTAATGAATGAAGCAGTGGACTCTCCTCCCATTAAGATGGAAAACATAAATTATGCTTACTTGATAATTTCATTTCCATCTGTGGGAGGAGAGTCCACTGTACCCGCCCGTTTCTCCGGTGGGCGGACCTAAATTTATTAATCTTCTGGCACCATTTATACCCTGAAATGTCTCCTACTGTCCCTTGTTCCCTTGGCAGAATGACTGGGGGATGAGGTGAGTGGTGGAGGTATTTAAGCCTTAGCTGGGGTGTCTTTGAATCCTCCTGTTGGCCAGGTTCTTAATTCCCACAAGTAACAAATGAAGCAGTGGACTCTGCTCCCAGAAATTGAAATGAAATTATCAGGTAAGCATAAGTTATGTTTTCCTTGGATTCATTACACATTGAATTATTCTTGTTAACAAAAAATAACACTTCCCCCCCCCCCCCCTACAGGTGGAAAATGAAAGCAACATACTTCAGGATGGGTCCCTTGTGGATTTGTGTGGTGCCACTCTACTATGGAGAACAGCGGATGGTTTGTTTCATACGCCAACTCAAAAACACATTGAAGCTCTGCGACAAGAGATAAATGCTGCCAGGCCTCAGTGTCCTGTTGGATTAAATACTTTAGTTTTTCCCAGTGTCAATCACAAAGATGTTGTAGACGAGAAGCAGCCCTGGGCTTACCTCACTTGTGGTCATGTGCATGGCTACCATAACTGGGGCCATCGTAGTGATACGGAAGCAAATGAACGAGAATGTCCTATGTGCAGAACAGTTGGCCCTTATGTGCCTCTCTGGCTTGGCTGTGAAGCTGGATTTTATGTGGATGCTGGACCTCCCACCTATGCATTCATTCCTTGTGGACACGTCTGCTCTGAAAAATCTGCTAAATACTGGTCTCAGATCCCTCTTCCTCACGGTACACATGCATTTCATGCTGCCTGCCCGTTCTGCGCAACACAGCTTACAGGGGAGGAGAGCTATGTCAAACTCATTTTCCAGGGGCCTGTGGACTGAAGGGTATTTGTAACAGGCATAAAGTTTTATTAAGAAAATAAAAAATATAAAAAAAATACTGTGAATTTTTCACCTGTTATATATATATAAAAAAATACCTTTTTCTATAATTTTATTAATGGGTAGAACACAGGTTGTCAATTACTCCAGTGCCCCGAAACTGGGTAGATGTCAGTGCTTTGGCATGCATACCAGCAGCTTATCCATGGAAGTCCTTTTCTGTCCAAATAATTGTTTGTAAATCACTTTTAATACAAACCCTTTATTTTAAAATTGAATGTTTTTGTTTTCTATGTGTTTTTCATATTTTAATTTATCAAAAGTAGTTAAATCCATATTTTTGTTTTGTTTATATGGAAAATATATTGAAATTGACCATTGGATTTAAAGGTTCCTTGGAGTTTTGAGCAAAGGTTTAGTTATTTTGCAAAATATAAAACAGAGAAAATGTTTAAATAGCCATGAATGGGACATAAAAGTAGTGTATTTCATTTAAATTCCACTTAGTTGTGGATGCAACTGTTTTTGTTGTTGTAGTGTTTTTGTTTTTTTAATAAAGTATAGTCATTAGATAAATGACCATCTATCATGGTTTGGTAGATGTGAAGAAGCCAATAGGAGGCTGGATCTGGCAAGGTGAAGTTTGCTTTTGCGATTATGCCACAGGTCCTGCCGGTTTGCTGTAAGAGAAAAGTAAACTGCTGAACATGCAAATATCAAAGATCTGGGAGATGTGTATGTGCAGCAGTAAGCTGCTTTAGCCTTACAAGAAAATAAATAAATAAATGTTCTATTGCTAAACTAACACAAACTATGGTAGAGTAATCTTTCATTTTACCAAATCTTTATATACATTTTCTTTCATACAGGTAGTGAGAGTGTACAATCTCTTACTCATGGGAATTACTTTTTTACCGCTAGGAGGATGCAAAGATTCCCAAACCCCAAGAGCTCTATATATAAACCTCTCATCTCACACATACCTCAATCTTTACTTTGCCTCCATTGGAGGTGGTTGAAGAATGAAGATGTGCTGTGTTCTTCGTAGAGAGCGGTCTTAAATCTATGAAAGGCCTGGTTCCCCTCAGAGTACAGTGGTTGTTGGAGGGACCTATTTGGAGTATGGTCTTTGCTTCTACGGTTTCGCCTCATGGGAAATCCTTCATAGGCTCTCTGTAAATTCGGTTGCAGGGATTAATCTTCTGCCTCCCTTTACAGATTGATATGCTCCTATCTCCACTACCTCTTTTGATATGTTTCAGTACTGGTTTGGCTGTCTACTACTGTGTTAGTGGACGAGTGTCTGTAGGTATAGAGAATAGAAGTGATCTATTAAAAGAATGCATTAGGACCGTGTGTGTATATATAAATAATATTTAATATAACTACTAGCCCAGAGGGAAAACGAAAAAGTAAAATAAAAACATTAAAGGGATATTAAACACCAAAAATGATATTGTTTAAAAAGTTAGATAATCCCTTTATTTACTATTCGCCAGTTTTGCAAAACCAACACTGTTATAGAAATATACTTTTTACCTCTGTAATTACCTTGTATCTAAGCTGCTGACTGCCTCCTTATTTCAGATATTTTGACAGATTTGCATTTCAGGCAATTAGTGCTGACTCTTAAATAACTTCACGTGCATGAGCACAGTGTTATCTTTACGAAACACATGAAGTAAAGCCCTCTTGCTGTGAAAAACTGTCAAATGCCCTAAAATTAGAGGTGGCCTTCAAGGGCTTATAAATTAGCATATGAACCTACCAAGTAGGTTTTATTTCACGGTTTTACATAAATGATCATTAAATCAATTTATTTTAAAGTGAAGGTCAATTAAAATGTATTTTTAAAATATGGTGCAATGTCAATTTTCATGAATGAAAGTGCCCCTGTTTTTAAGTTTTTTGTTTTGTTTTTTTTTGTTTAAAAAACGGGCACTTTCACATGAAAATTGACCTTCACTTTAAATTATGCAATTTAATTTGTGCTTTGGATAACTTAAAGGGATAGGACACTGTAAAATAGTTTTTTCCTTAATGTATTTTCAATGACTTGTTATACCAGCTGCAGAGTATAAAATGTATGAGAAATTGCATCTTCAGATTTATTTGTATATAAAGATTTGCTATTTTTTTGCTTTTAAACCACAATCTATTACAATGGGTTGAGCTTATTTAGGGCTGCAACTAACTATTATTTTCATAATCGATTAATCAGGCGATTTATTTTTTTAGATTAATCGACTAATCGGATAAAAAAATCAATAATTGTTTCCTATATTTTAAATAAAATCCACGTACTGAGTGTTACAAATATAAACTTCAGACTAAAACTTTCCATTAACACAACTGTTTGGCCAATCTTTAAGAAGCAGAGCACATTTTTATAATTAAACAAAACCACAAACTTTTTGAAAAGGGGTAGAACTATAAAGAGGTAGAGTATCACGATTTATAACATTCGGACACTCTTTATAACACTCAGAAACTTTGTATTTAAATGCAAAAATGTCCAAGTGTTTTCCACCTTGACAAGGAAGGGGCCTCTTAACAAAGTAAGCCTGGACTTGATTCTAACATAAAAAATATATTGAATATCTATATTAAATGGTAAATAACCAGCTATAAGATTAGGTAAAATATCTAGTCTGCTCTAAAAATAACAAGTATATACTTATAGTGGCTGAATCTGGTACATATTATCACAATTTATGAAAAATATAAACAGAAGTCAAAAGGGCGAAGGACTATATATCAATATTAGGACAAAGCCTTACACGTTTATTTATACAGTACATATAATCAGCAATACCAAGCAATCCGCTAATAATTGTGCAAACAGATAATAGTGCACATCAATTCAAATAACTCCCATCAATCTAGGGCTAGGTGTAAATAACAAGCTCAGCACTATATCATGCAAAGCATAGTCTCAAATCATCTGATTTAATATAAACAATCCAAGCTATGATTCCTATTCTTTCTGGGTTGTAAACTTGTACTGTCACTGAAAAAGTGAAAAGTAAATGTCTGTAGACGTCCTTTAGGCTAAAGGCATTACCTTAAAACGCAATACCATGTGCATAAGCTAACTGGAGTGATGCAGCTGGTGTTGTGCACAGACCAACTATTTGCAAACCAACTAATAGATTATGAGATTCTTTGACAGCTATTTTCATAATCGATTATAACGATTAGTTGTTGCAGCTCTAATCTCATTGTTATCACTTTGTGTACACACTTGCTTCCTTATCTTTTTTTTTTCATTTATTTTGAAAACGGCAATGTAACAAAAATAGCTTGTACACAGATAGTAGAGAAAAAAAAGTTATCCATACCTTTTTAGTATTTCACAACAAATAAGCCGACATGAGTTTATACTTTCCTTATTGCATAGCTGTCATTTTTCCCATGTTAATCAACAACATATATAAAACAAGTAAATGACAAAACAACCAAGAGAGAAAAAAAACAAAACGCAAGAATAAATTAATTTTAATAGATACTTGTGTGCCTGCTCGCCTCTTGCCCCACATATCCACATGTATAAAGCAGACTAAAGACAGCCTCTTGGAAATAAACGAGTATAGAAGAGGTCTCCCTCTTCCCTAATCTTTATCTCACACCCTTATTTATTATGTCCTCTAACCCACTAGGCTGGGAGCTGCCCCTCCAAAATTGCTAGTTCAAAAAACAAAGATTTATGAAGAGGGTAGATAATCTGTAATTGTATTGCAGAGGGAAATTATTCCATTAATCTTAACCATTTTTGAAAAAAAGCTTTAAATTGTTTCTCCTTATTTGACTCGAATTGATATTGCTTTATGATCATTTGTGAATACATCTTTTTTACAAACTCTGCAATGCCAGGGGGTTTATCTGCCTTCCAGTGTTGCAGAATTAGATTCCTCCCAACTAGTATAGCAGTGTTGATGAAGGCTTGATCCTTTGTTGTAATCTGCGACAGACAGATTATCATTATTGGAGATAGTATTAGTTTCTTGTGGATAAATCTATTTATCCAAAAATTAACTCTGCTCCAGAATCTATTAATCTTTGGACAAAATCAAAAACAGTGTACGATATCTGCTTTTGGATACCTGCAGTGGAAACTGCTACCTGAACACTTTTTGTCCCATTTAGCTAGGATCACAGGGGAAATATAGGAAAAAATTAATAATTTACTATGGGATTCTTTCCACCCTATATTTTTATTGCCTACTAACTGGATACTTTTCCCGATGTCAATCTTTCACCAAGCAGGGCCTGCCATCTGGACCGGATATATTCTACATGTCGCTGCCCTTGTTTTGAGAAAATTACTTTATATCAACTCAAAATTGAATAGTATCCATTCCTAAACAAACTAATGCCCATTTCCACTGCTCCCACATCCCCATTATTGTTATATTTTGGCATGATTTGGGCGAGATAATGTCTAATTTGTAGATACGCATACAAATGGTGTCTTGGGAGGTCGAATTCCCTTCTAATTTGTTCAAATGGTTTAATAATTTGAGTATCTGGATCAAGTAATTGATGAACATATCTGAGTCCCCTCAGGAGCCAGCCTTAAAAGATCCCGGGTTTTTTGTTTTTTTATAAATAATTTTTATTATTCTCCAATAACAAATGAAATCGGTAATTTACATGATTATAGGCCGCGCAGGGCATAGTATTCTATAACAATAAAGATTGCATTTGATACATGGAAATTACACAACATTAATATTTTGACGATATACTCTAAAAAGAAAAAGCTATGCCATAGATCCTTAACTAGACCTTAAGAGAAATTAGAATATACCAGTAAAGTTTGGAGAGTTTTTTTCGTATTTTATTCATACGTAACTTTCTAATACTATTGCTGGTTCTGGAATCAAAATTTTATCAAAATATATTTACCAAAAGATTGGGGATTTTCAATTCCTTTAATATGTATAACAGTGATCTCTTATGACCAGCACTTTACCACATATATACCTGAGTATCCACACACACAAATAACACACAGAAGAAAAAGGAATATAAAGGAAAAACAATACCCCTCGCCTCCCCCACTCCCTCTCGCACTAATTTTTGAAATTATCCATTTCTCCAGAATGCCGGATATGTATTTGACAGAGTCGGTTGTTGAAATATCAGAGCTATCATTTTGGTCTGCGTCTGATCTGGAAGTGATAATATAAATTTTTCCCATTTAGCCAGAAATATTATTAACTTGGCATCTAAAAAAATTAAGTTTTTTTTTTATGTCTGTTGCCACTTGGAACAACATATTGTTAACAAATGCTGTAATACCAGGTGCTCTTTTATCTTTCCAGCTTCTTAAAATCATCTGTCTTGCAACTAAATATAGCAGTATTGATTAGGTGCTTATTTTGTATATCCTTTTCATACATGAGAAATAGAACCTGTTCTACTTTAAGTTTGACTCTACTAGATATAAATTTATTCAGCCAATATACTATCTTACACCAAAACTGCTGAATCTTTGGACAAGAATAGAAAGCATGTATTGTCAGCTTCTGTAGAATTGAACCTTGAGCATTTAGTAAAACCTTGTCTGCTCCATTTAGACATTCGCTTCAGTGTTAGATACTCTATTTATTAATTTGATATGTGATTCTCTAAATACAATATCGCGAGTATACTCTAATTAAACTGAAACTCTTTTTGAAATGCTCAAATTTTAAATTTCTAATCTCTAGGCGCCATTTCGCAGAGATCTATTATTTTGTCTTTAGTTTCTAGAGAGATTATAGTTTTGTAGAGAAAAGAAATTGAGTGTTTCCCAGACCGGTAGATGTCAATAATTGAGTTTATGCTTCTTAAACTATTTGGGTTGTAATCTGCCAATTTATTATAATCCACAAAGTGGCGAATTTGTAAATAGGCAAAGAAGTGAGTTCTATTCAAATTATATTGTTTGGCCAGGAAGTCAAAGGTTTTAACAGATTTAGTCTGCATATCAATTTGATGTACATGAGTATATGGATTTTCCCTTATAGGTATATATTGTGATATAGTATAGGTAATCTGAAGACTATGGCATATTTCTCCAACATAGGTGTGTCCGGTCCACGGCGTCATCCTTACTTGTGGGATATTCTCCCCAACAGGAAATGACAAAGAGCCCAGCAAAGCTGGTCACATGATCCCTCCTAGGCTCCGCCTACCCCAGTCATTCTCTTTGCCGTTGTACAGGCAACATCTCCACGGAGATGGCTTAGAGTTTTTTAGTGTTTAACTGTAGTTTTTATTATTCAATCAAGAGTTTGTTATTTTAAAATAGTGCTGGTATGTACTATTTACTCTGAAACAGAAAAGAGATGAAGATTTCTGTTTGTAAGAGGAAAATGATTTTAGCAACCGTTACTAAAATCGATGGCTGTTTCCACACAGGACTGTTGAGAGGAATTAACTTCAGTTGGGGGAAACAGGGAGCAGACTTTTGCTGCTTGAGGTATGACACATTTCTAACAAGACGATGTAATGCTGGAAGCTGTCATTTTCCCTATGGGATCCGGTAAGCCATTTTTATTACATGAAGAGAAAAAAGGGCTTCACAAGGGCTTTTAAGACTGTAGACATTTTCTGGGCTAAAACGATTTATATATAAGCATATTTTATACTCCATAGCCTTGAGGAATTATTTTAATCTTGGGAACTATGTAAAATAACCGGCAGGCACTGTATTGGACACCTTATTCTCTAGGGGCTTTCCCTAATCATAGGCAGAGTCTCATTTTCGCGCCTCTATTGCGCACTTGTTTTTGGGAAGCATGACATGCAGATGCATGTGTGAGGAGCTCTGATACATAGAAAAGACTTTCTGAAGGCGTCATTTGGTATCGTATTCCCCTTTGGGCTTGGTTGGGTCTCCGCAAAGCAGATACCAGGGACTGTAAAGGGGTTAAATATAAAAACGGCTCCGGTTCCGTTATTTTAAGGGTTAAAGCTTCCAAATTTGGTGTGCAATACTTTTAAGGCTTTAAGACACTGTGGTGAAATTTTGGTGAATTTTGAACAATTCCTTCATACTTTTTCACATATGCAGTAATAAAGTGTGTTCAGTTTAAAATTTAAAGTGACAGTAACTGTTTTATTTTAAAACGTTTTTTGTACTTTGTTATCAAGTTTATGCCTGTTTAACATGTCTGAACTACCAGATAGACTGTGTTCTGTATGTGGGGAAGCCAAGGTTCCTTCTCATTTAAATAGATGTGATTTATGTGACACAAAATTTAGAGAAAATGATGCCCAAGATGATTCCTCAAGTGAGGGGAGTAAGCATGGTACTGCATCATCCCCTCCTTCGTCTACACCAGTCTTGCCCACACAGGAGGCCCCTAGTACATCTAGTGCGCCAATACTCCTTACTATGCAACAATTAACGGCTGTAATGGATAATTCTATCAAAAACATTTTAGCCAAAATGCCCACTTATCAGCGAAAGCGCGACTGCTCTGTTTTAGAAAATACTGAAGAGCATGAGGACGCTGATGATATTGGTTCTGAAGTGCCCCTACACCAGTCTGAGGGGGCCAGGGAGGTTTTGTCTGAGGGAGAAATTTCAGATTCAGGGAAAATTTCTCAACAAGCTGAACCTGATGTGATTACATTTAAATTTAAATTGGAACATCTCCGCGCTCTGCTTAAGGAGGTGTTATCTACTCTGGATGATTGTGAGAATTTGGTCATTCCAGAGAAATTATGTAAAATGGACAAGTTCCTAGAGGTCCCGGGGCCCCCCGAAGCTTTTCCTATACCCAAGCGGGTGGCGGACATTGTAAATAAAGAATGGGATAGGCCCGGTATACCTTTCGTCCCTCCCCCCATATTTAAGAAATTGTTTCCTATGGTCGACCCCAGAAAGGACTTATGGCAGACAGTCCCCAAGGTCGAGGGGGCGGTTTCTACTCTAAACAAACGCACCACTATACCCATAGAAGATAGTTGTGCTTTCAAAGATCCTATGGATAAAAAATTAGTGGGTTTGCTTAAAAAGATGTTTGTTCAGCAAGGTTACCTTCTACAACCAATTTCATGCATTGTTCCTGTCACTACAGCAGCGTGTTTCTGGTTCGATGAACTAGAAAAGGCGCTCAATAATAATTCTTCTTCTTATGAGGAGATTATGGACAGAATTCATGCTCTCAAATTGGCTAATTCTTTCACCCTAGACGCCACTTTGCAATTGGCTAGGTTAGCGGCGAAAAATTCTGGTTTTGCTATTGTGGCGCGCAGAGCGCTTTGGCTAAAATCTTGGTCAGCGGATGCGTCTTCCAAGAACAAATTGCTTAACATTCCTTTCAAGGGGAAAACGCTGTTTGGCCCTGACTTGAAAGAGATTATCTCTGATATCACTGGGGGCAAGGGCCACGCCCTTCCTCAGGATAGGTCTTTCAAAGCCAAAAATAAACCTAATTTTCGTCCCTTTCGCAGAAATGGACCAGCCCCAAGTGCTACGTCCTCTAAGCAAGAGGGTAATACTTCTCAAGCCAAGCCAGCCTGGAGGCCAATGCAAGGCTGGAACAAAGGAAAGCAGGCCAAGAAACCTGCCACTGCTACCAAGACAGCATGAGATGTTGGCCCCCGATCCGGGACCGGATCTGGTGGGGGGCAGACTCTCTCTCTTCGCTCAGGCTTGGGCAAGAGATGTTCTGGATCCTTGGGCACTAGAAATAGTCTCCCAAGGTTATCTTCTGGAATTCAAGGGGCTTCCCCCAAGGGGGAGGTTCCACAGGTCTCAATTGTCTTCAGACCTCATAAAAAAACAGGCATTCTTACATTGTGTAGAAGACCTGTTAAAAATGGGAGTGATTCATCCTGTTCCATTAGGAGAACAAGGGATGGGGTTCTACTCCAATCTGTTCGTAGTTCCCAAAAAAGAGGGAACATTCAGACCAATCTTAGATCTCAAGATCCTAAACAAGTTTCTCAAGGTTCCATCGTTCAAAATGGAAACCATTCGAACAATTCTTCCTTCCATCCAGGAAGGTCAATTCATGACCACGGTGGATTTAAAGGATGCGTATCTACATATTCCTATCCACAAGGAACATCATCGGTTCCTAAGGTTCGCATTCCTGGACAAGCATTACCAGTTTGTGGCACTTCCGTTCGGATTAGCCACTGCTCCAAGAATTTTCACAAAGGTACTAGGGTCCCTTCTAGCGGTGCTAAGACCAAGGGGCATTGCAGTAGTACCTTACTTGGACGACATTCTGATTCAAGCGTCGTCCCTTCCACAAGCAAAGGCTCACACGGACATTGTCCTGGCCTTTCTCAGATCTCACGGGTGGAAAGTGAACGTAGGAAAAAGTTCGCTATCTCCGTCAACAAGGGTTCCCTTCTTGGGAACAATAATAGACTCCTTAGAAATGAGGATTTTTCTGACAGAGGCCAGAAAATCAAAACTTCTAAACTCTTGTCAAATACTTCATTCTGTTCCTCTTCCTTCCATAGCGCAGTGCATGGAAGTAATAGGTTTGATGGTAGCGGCAATGGACATAGTTCCTTTTGCGCGAATTCATCTAAGACCATTACAACTGTGCATGCTCAGTCAGTGGAATGGGGACTATACAGACTTGTCTCCGACGATACAAGTAGATCAGAGGACCAGGGATTCACTCTGTTGGTGGCTGTCCCTGGACAACCTGTCACAGGGGATGAGCTTCCGCAGACCAGAGTGGGTCATTGTCACGACCGACGCCAGTCTGGTGGGCTGGGGCGCGGTCTGGGGACCCCTGAAAGCTCAGGGTCTTTGGTCTCGGGAAGAATCTCTTCTCCCGATAAATATTCTGGAACTGGAACTGAGAGCGATATTCAATGCTCTCAAGGCTTGGCCTCAGCTAGCAAAGGCCAAGTTCATACGGTTTCAATCAGACAACATGACGACTGTTGCGTACATCAACCATCAGGGGGGAACAAGGAGTTCCCTGGCGATGGAAGAAGTGACCAAAATCATTCAATGGGCGGAGACTCACTCCTGCCACTTGTCTGCAATCCACATCCCAGGAGTGGAAAATTGGGAAGCGGATTTTCTGAGTCGTCAGACATTTCATCCGGGGGAGTGGGAACTCTATCCGGAAATCTTTGCCCAAATTACTCAATTGTGGGGCATTCCAGACATGGATCTGATGGCCTCTCGTCAGAACTTCAAGGTTCCTTGCTACGGGTCCAGATCCAGGGATCCCAAGGCGACTCTAGTAGATGCACTAGTAGCACCTTGGACCTTCAAACTAGCTTATGTATTCCCGCCGTTTCCCCTCATCCCCAGGCTGGTAGCCAGGATCAATCAGGAGAGGGCATCGGTGATCTTGATAGCTCCTGCGTGGCCAGGACTTGGTATGCAGACCTGGTGAATATGTCATCGGCTCCACCATGGAAGCTACCTTTGAGACGAGACCTTCTTGTTCAAGGTCCGTTCGAACATCCAAATCTGGTCTCACTCCAACTGACTGCTTGGAGATTGAACGCTTGATCTTATCAAAGCGAGGGTTCTCAGATTCTGTCATTGATACTCTTGTTCAGGCCAGAAAGCCCGTAACTAGAAAAATCTACCACAAAATATGGAAAAAATATATCTGTTGGTGTGAATCTAAAGGATTCCCTTGGGACAAGGTAAAAATTCCTAAGATTCTATCCTTTCTTCAAGAAGGTTTGGAGAAAGGATTATCTGCAAGTTCTTTGAAGGGACAGATTTCTGCCTTGTCTGTGTTACTTCACAAAAAGCTGGCAGCTTTGCCAGATGTTCAAGCCTTTGTTCAGGCTCTGGTTAGAATCAAGCCTGTTTACAAACCTTTGACTCCTCCTTGGAGTCTCAATTTAGTTCTTTCAGTTCTTCAGGGGGTTCCGTTTGAACCCTTACATTCCGTTGATATTAAGTTATTATCTTGGAAAGTTTTGTTTTTGCTTGCAATTTCTTCTGCTAGAAGAGTTTCAGAATTATCTGCTCTGCAGTGTTCTCCTCCTTATCTGGTGTTCCATGCAGATAAGGTGGTTTTACGTACTAAACCTGGTTTTCTTCCGAAAGTTGTTTCTAACAAAAACATTAACCAGGAGATAGTCGTGCCTTCTTTGTGTCCGAATCCAGTTTCAAAGAAGGAACGTTTGTTGCACAATTTGGATGTAGTTCGTGCTCTAAAATTCTATTTAGATGCTACAAAGGATTTTAGACAAACATCTTCTTTGTTTGTTGTTTATTCTGGTAAAAGGAGAGGTCAAGAAGCAACTTCTACCTCTCTCTCTTTTTGGATTAAAAGCATCATCAGATTGGCTTACGAGACTGCCGGACGGCAGCCTCCTGAAAGAATCACAGCTCATTCCACTAGGGCTGTGGCTTCCACATGGGCCTTCAAGAACGAGGCTTCTGTTGATCAGATATGTAAGGCAGCGACTTGGTCTTCACTGCACACTTTTACGAAATTTTACAAATTTGATACTTTTGCTTCTTCTGAGGCTATTTTTGGGAGAAAGGTTTTGCAAGCCGTGGTGCCTTCCATTTAGGTGACCTGATTTGGTTCCCACAAGTAAGGATGACGCCGTGGACCGGACACACCTATGTTGGAGAAAACAGAATTTATGTTTACCTGATAAATTACTTTCTCCAACGGTGTGTCCGGTCCACGGCCCGCCCTGGTTTTTTAATCAGGTCTGATAATTTATTTTCTTTAACTACAGTCACCACGGTATCATATGATTTCTCCTATGCAAATATTCCTCCTTTACGTCGGTCGAATGACTGGGGTAGGCGGAGCCTAGGAGGGATCATGTGACCAGCTTTGCTGGGCTCTTTGCCATTTCCTGTTGGGGAGGAGAATATCCCACAAGTAAGGATGACGCCGTGGACCGGACACACCGTTGGAGAAAGTAATTTATCAGGTAAACATAAATTCTGTTTTTCTTCCACGCTAATACTATATTGTATATGGTATATTTAAAACCCATTTCTCCAACATAGGTGTGTCCGGTCCACGGCGTCATCCTTACTTGTGGGATATTCTCTTCCCCAACAGGAAATGGCAAAGAGCCCAGCAAAGCTGGTCACATGATCCCTCCTAGGCTCCGCCTTCCCCAGTCATTCTCTTTGCCGTTGCACAGGCAACATCTCCACGGAGATGGCTCAGTTTTTTGGGGTTTAAATGTAGTTTTTATTCTTCAATCAAGAGTTTGTTATTTTAAAATAGTGCTGGTATGTACTATTTACTCTGAAACAGAAAAGAGATGAAGATTTCTGTTTGTAAGAGGAAAATGATTTTAGCAACCGTTACTAAAATCGATGGCTGTTTCCACACAGGACTGTTGAGAGGAATTAACTTCAGTTGGGGGAAACAGTGAGCAGACTTTGGCTGCTTGAGGTATGACACATTTCTAACAAGACTTGGTAATGCTGGAAGCTGTCATTTTCCCTATGGGATCCGGTAAGCCATTTTCTTAATTTTCAATATAAGAATAAAAGGGCTTCACAAGGGCTTTAAAGACTGGTAGACATTTTTCTGGGCCAAAACGATTACTATATAAGCATATTTAATGGTTTATAACTTTGGAGAGTTATTTTAATCTTGGCAATTTTGTTAAAAAAACGGACAGGCACTGTATTGGACACCTTTTTCACTGGGGGCCTTTTCTAGTCATAGGCAGAGCCTCATTTTCGCGCCACTAATGCGCAGTTGTTTTTGAGAAGCAAGGCATGCAGATGCATGTGTGAGGAGCTCAGATCCACTGAAAAAGCTTATTGAAGGCGTCATTTGGTATCGTATTCCCCTCTGGGCTTGGTTGGGTCTCAGCAAAGCAGATACCAGGGACTGTATAGGGGTTAAATGTAAAAACGGCTCCGGTTCCGTTATTTTAAGAGTTAAAGCTTTCAAATTTGGTGTGCAATACTTTTAAGGCTTTATGACACTGTGGTGAAATTTTGGTGAATTTTGAACATTTCCTTCATACTTTTGCCTATATTCAGTAAAAAAGTGTGTTCAGTTTAAAATTTAAAGAGACAGTAACGGTTTTATTTTAAAACGTTTTTTTGTGCTTTGTTATCAAGTTTATGCCTATTAACATGTCTGAACTATCAGATAGACGATGTTCTGTATGTTCGGAAGCCAAGGTTCCTATCCATTTAAATATATGTGATGAATGTGACAAACAAAGTAGGGACAATGATGCCACTGATAATAATGTTGCCCAAAATGATTCCTTAAGTGAGGGGAGTAAGCATGGTACTGCATCATCCCCTTCTATGTCTACACCAGTCTTGCCCACTCAGGAGGCCCCTAGTGAATCTAGTGCGCCAATCCTCCTTACTATGCAACAATTAACGGCTGTAATGGATAATTCTATTAAAAACATTTTAGCCAAAATGCCCACTTATCAGCGAAAGCGCGACTGCTCTGTTTTAGATACTGAAGAGCATGAGGACGCTGATGATAATGGTTCTGACATGCCCTTACACCAGTCTGAAGGGGCTAGGGAGGTTTTGTCTGAGGGAGAAATTTCAGATTCAGGAAAAATTTCTCAACAAGCTGAACCTGACGTTATTACATTTAAATTTAAATTGGAACATCTCCGCGCTCTGCTTAAGGAGGTGTTATCTACTCTGGATGATTGTGACAATTTGGTCATTCCAGAGAAATTATGTAAGATGGACAGGTTCCTAGAGGTCCCGGTGCCCCCCGAAGCTTTTCCTATACCCAAGCGGGTGGCGGACCTTTTTGTCCCTCCCCCTATAGTTAAGAAATTATTTCCTATGGTCGACCCCAGGAAGGACTTATGGCAGACAGTCCCCAAGGTCGAGGGGGCGGTTTCTACTCTAAACAAACGCACCACTATCCCTATAGAAGATAGTTGTGCTTTTAAAGATCCTATGGATTAAAAAATTAGAGGGCTTGCTTAAAAAGATGTTTGTTCAGCAAGGTTACCTTCTACAACCAATTTCATGCATTGTTCCTGTCACTACAGCAGCGTGTTTCTGGTTCGAGGAACTAGAAAAGTCGCTCAATCAAGCATCCTCTTATGAGGAGGTTATGGACAGAGTTCAAGCACTTAAGTTGGCTAACTCTTTTACCTTAGACGCCACTTTGCAATTAGCTAGATTAGCGGCGAAAAATTCAGGTTTTGCTATTGTGGCGCGCAGAGCGATTTGGCTGAAGTCTTGGTCAGCGGATGTGTCCTCCAAGAACAGATTGCTTAACATCCCTTTCAAGGGGAAAACGCTGTTTGGCCCTGACTTGAAAGAGATTATTTCAGACATCACTGGGGGAAAGGGCCACGCCCTTCCTCAGGATAGGTCTTTTAAGGCTAAAAATAAAACAAATTTTCGTCCCTTTCGCAGAAACGGACCAGCCTCAAATTCTACATCCTCTAAGCAAGAGGGTAATTCTTCTCAAACCAAGCCAGCCTGGAGACCGATGCAAGGCTGGAACAAAGGTAAGCAGGCCAAGAAGCCCGCTACAGCTACCAAGACAGCATGAGATGCTGGCCCCCAATCCGCGACCGGATCTGGTGGGGGGCAGACTCTCTCTCTTCGCTCAGGCTTGGGCAAGAGATGTTCAGGATCCTTGGGCGCTAGAAATAGTTTCTCAAGGTTATCTCCTGGAATTCAAGGAACTACCCCCAAGGGGAAGGTTCCACAGGTCTCAATTGTCTTCAGACCAAATAAAAAGACAGGCATTCTTACATTGTGTAGAAGACCTGTTAAAAATGGGAGTGATTCGTCCTGTTCCATTAGGAGAACAAGGGATGGGGTTTTACTCCAATCTGTTCATAGTTCCCAAAAAAGAGGGAACATTCAGGCCAATTTTGGTTCTCAAGATCCTAAACAAATTTCTCAAGGTCCCATCGTTCAAGATGGAAACCATTCGGACAATTCTTCCTACCATCCAGGAAGGTCAATTCATGACCACGGTGGATATAAAGGATGCGTATCTACATATTCCTATCCACAAGGAACATCATCGGTTCCTAAGATTCGCCTTTCTGGACAAGCATTACCAGTTTGTGGCACTTCCATTCGGACTAGCCACTGCTCCAAGAATTTTCACAAAGGTACTAGGGTCCCTTCTAGCGGTGCTAAGGCCAAGGGGCATTGCAGTAGTACCCTACTTGGACGACATACTGATTCAAGCGTCGTCTCTACCTCAAGCAAAGGCTCATACGGACATTGTCCTAGCCTTTCTCAGATCTCACGGGTGGAAAGTGAACGTAGAAAAAAGTTCTCTATTCCCGTCAACAAGAGTTCCCTTCTTGGGAACAATAATAGACTCCTTGGAAATGAAGATTTTTCTGACAGAAGCCAGAAAATCAAAACTTCTAAGCTCTTGTCAAGTACTTCATTCTGTTCTTCTTCCTTCCATAGCGCAGTGCATGGAAGTAATAGGTTTGATGGTTGCGGCAATGGACATAGTTCCTTTTGCGCGAATTCATCTAAGACCATTACAACTGTGCATGCTCAGACAGTGGAATGGGGAATATACAGATTTGTCCCCGACGATCCAAGTAGATCAGAGGACCAGAGATTCACTCCGTTGGTGGCTGACCCTGGACAACCTGTCCCAAGGGATGAGCTTCAGAAGACCAGAGTGGGTCATTGTAACGACCGACGCCAGCCTGGTGGGCTGGGGCGCGGTCTGGAAACACCTGAAAGCTCAGGGTCTATGGTCTCGGGAAGAATCTCTTCTCCCGATAAACATTCTGGAACTGAGAGCGATATTCAATGCTCTCAAGGCTTGGCCTCAACTAGCAAAGGCCAAATTCATAAGGTTTCAATCAGACAACATGACGACTGTTGCATATATCAACCATCAGGGGGGAACAAGGAGTTCCCTGGCGATGGAAGAAGTGACCAAAGTAATTCAATGGGCGGAGCTTCACTCCTGCCACTTGTCTGCAATCCACATCCCAGGAGTGGAAAATTGGGAAGCGGATTTTCTGAGTCGTCAGACATTTCATCCGGGGGAGTGGGAACTCCATCCGGAAATCTTTGCCCAAATAACTCAATTATGGGGCTTTCCAGACATGGATCTGATGGCGTCTCGTCAGAACTTCAAGGTTCCTTGCTACGGGTCCAGATCCAGGGATCCCAAGGCGACTCTAGTAGATGCACTAGTAGCGCCCTGGACCTTCAACCTAGCTTATGTGTTCCCACCGTTTCCTCTCATTCCCAGGCTGGTAGCCAGGATCAATCAGGAGAGGGCTTCGGTGATCTTGATAGCTCCTGCGTGGCCACGCAGAACTTGGTATGCAGACCTGGTGAATATGTCATCGGCTCCACCATGGAAGCTACCGTTGAGACGGGACCTTCTTGTTCAAGGTCCGTTCGAACATCCGAATCTGGCATCACTCCAACTGACTGCTTGGAGATTGAACGCTTGATTTTATCAAAGCGTGGGTTCTCAGATTCTGTCATTGATACTTATTCAGGCCAGAAAGCCTGTAACTAGAAAAATTTACCATAAAGTATGGAAAAAATATATCTGTTGGTGCGAATCAAAAGGATTCCCATGGAACAGGGTAAAAATTCCTAAGATTCTATCCTTTCTACAAGAGGGTTTGGAGAAAGGATTATCTGCAAGTTCTTTGAAGGGACAGATTTCTGCTTTATCTGTTTTACTTCACAAGAAGCTGGCGGCTGTGCCAAATGTTCAGGCTTTTGTTCAGGCTCTGGTTAGAATCAAGCCTGTTTACAAACCTTTGACTCCTCCTTGGAGTCTCAATTTAGTTCTTTCAGTTCTTCAAGGGGTTCCGTTTGAACCCTTACATTCCGTAGATATTAAGTTATTATCTTGGAAAGTTTTGTTTTTGGTTGCAATTTCTTCTGCTAGAAGAGTTTCAGAGTTATCTGCTCTGCAGTGTTCTCCTCCTTATCTGGTGTTCCATGCAGATAAGGTGGTTTTGCGTACTAAACCTGGTTTTCTTCCGAAAGTTGTTTCTAACAAAAATATTAACCAGGAGATAGTTGTGCCTTCTTTGTGTCCGAATCCAGTTTCAAAGAAGGAACGTTTGTTGCACAATTTGGATGTAGTTCGTGCTCTAAAGTTCTATTTAGAGGCTACAAAGGATTTCAGACAAACATCTTCCTTGTTTGTTGTTTATTCTGGTAAAAGGAGAGGTCAAAAAGCAACTTCTACCTCTCTCTCTTTTTGGCTTAAAAGCATCATCAGATTGGCTTATGAGACTGCCGGACGGCAGCCTCCTGAAAGAATCACAGCTCATTCCACTAGGGCTGTGGCTTCCACATGGGCCTTCAAGAACGAGGCTTCTGTTGATCAGATATGTAAGGCAGCGACTTGGTCTTCACTGCACACTTTTACCAAATTTTACAAATTTGATACTTTTGCTTCTTCTGAGGCTATTTTTGGGAGAAAGGTTTTGCAAGCCGTGGTGCCTTCCATCTAGGTGACCTGATTTGCTCCCTCCCATCATCCGTGTCCTAAAGCTTTGGTATTGGTTCCCACAAGTAAGGATGACGCCGTGGACCGGACACACCTATGTTGGAGAAAACAGAATTTATGTTTACCTGATAAATTACTTTCTCCAACGGTGTGTCCGGTCCACGGCCCGCCCTGGTTTTTTAATCAGGTCTGATGATTTATTTTCTCTAACTACAGTCACCACGGTATCATATGATTTCTCCTATGCAAATATTCCTCCTTTACGTCGGTCGAATGACTGGGGAAGGCGGAGCCTAGGAGGGATCATGTGACCAGCTTTGCTGGGCTCTTTGCCATTTCCTGTTGGGGAAGAGAATATCCCACAAGTAAGGATGACGCCGTGGACCGGACACACCGTTGGAGAAAGTAATTTATCAGGTAAACATAAATTCTGTTTTTTCGGTGGCTCTCCAATCTTTTTGAAGGCGGTTGATGAAGTAAAGCTCTGAGAGATAGAGGAGATACTACAGCCTCTTCGCTTTAATAATTAGTTATATATTCTGCTCCTGTTAACCAATCTAATGCATTTTTGGCCATACATGACCAATTATATATGTTTAAATTTGGAAGGGCAAACCCTCCTTCCTCTCTCGGATGCATCAGTTTTTAAAGTGCTATATGAGGCTTCATTTTATTCCAAATAAATTTTTACATTGTGTATTAAATCTACGAAGATCTTTAACAGAAATAAAAACTGGGATATTTTGCATAAGAAAAAGGATTTTCGGAAAAAGCATAATTTTAATAAGGGAGATTCTTGCTGATAGGGATAGTGGTAACTTGGCCCAATTGTTTTAAACATACTGCACATTTTTTCCAAACCGGAGGAAAGTTCAACATATACCATTCATCAGGATTCTTGGATAAAGTTATTCCTAAATACTTAATTTTTCCAATTGCTTGTTTAAAAGGATTTAAAAAAGCATACTGTTTTTTGTTTTTGAGATCCACAAAATTTCTGATTTATTTAAATTTATTTTGTACCCTGAAAATTTACTAAAATTACCAATTGAATCAAGAATAAGGGGATTATTTCTCCTGGTGTTTCTGATATAAAAAGGATATCATCTGCATACATAGATAAAGGGAATTTCTTTTCACCTATAAAAATCCCTTCTAATCTTTCCCTACAGTATATTGCCAGAGGTTCCAATGCTATATTAAACAGTGGTGATAGGGGGCAGCCCTGTCTGGTCCCTTTCTGTAATGTTGTTATACTTGGGGAAATTAGACCATTTATGTTTATATATGACATTGGCTCTTGATAAATTAATTTAATATAGTTGGTAAAATTCCCCACTATCCCAAATTTATCTAGAGCCGTAAACAGGTGATCCCAAGAAATACAGTCGAACGCCTTTTCGGCGTCTACTGTCAACAAGGCGAAATCTGTTTGTCTGCAGTTTTTATCATTCTTACTGGCAAGCATCTGTTCTATTAGAAACATAGCAGTTCTTATATTCTTCTGAGCAGTTCTCCCCTGCATGAAGCCAGACTGATCTGAGTGAATTAGCTCCCCCAAAATCCCCTTAATCCTATTTGCCATAATACAAGCTGCAATTTTATAATCTGCGTTAAGTAGGGAGATTGGGCGGTATGCATCCATTAATTCTGCATCTTTGTCTTTTTTATGAATCAATCTAATGTTTGCTGCAGTATAATATCTAGAAGGTTTAATATTATTACAAAAATAGGTGTTAAATAGTACTGCCAGAATTTGTATAATCTCCTCCTGTAATATTTTGTAGAATTCAATTGGCATTTGGTCTGGGCCAGGTGCTTTGCCGTTTGCTGAGTTTTTTTATAGCTTGTATAATTTCTTCCTTAGTTATCTCCTTATTAAGTTGGTTTAACTGTTCTATACTAATCTTAGGAATATTAATGTTCTCCCAGAAGCTCGCTTTTGTCTCTAAATCAGGTTTGTCTGCCGTATAGATTGTTTGTTTGGAAAAAAGGCATGAAATTGGGATACTATATCTTTAGGAGACGTATATTTTTTCCCATTTATTTTAATAGCTCCAATATAATTTTTTTTCCTACTTTTTACTAAGTTGGCTAGAGATTTAGCTACCTTCGGGGAGAACCTATTAAATTTAGCATTGTTATTAACATCCCTTTGTATTAGTTGCTGATTCAAAAAGGTTTCTCTCTCTAGTTTCACTTTTTGATACAATTTCCCTGATTAGGATTTTCTAGATATCTTGAATTTTTTTTTTTTTTAACTGATTGGCTAGTTGGGTATCCCTTTTACCTAACACTTTCCTTCTTGTAATCATATAGGCCTTAATTTGTCCTCTAAAGTAGCTGTCTCCCAGAAAATTTCTGTTTGATAGTTTTTATTATGAAAAAATAATTCCCTCCTTTTTAGCTTGCATCCAATTTCTGAATTTAATGTTTGACATAAGGAATGAAGGAAAATAAAACCCTGTTTTCTCTTGTTAAGTGTGTTCAGTCCACGGGTCATCCATTACTTATGGGATATATTCTCCTCCCCAACAGGAAGTTGCAAGAGGATCACCCAAGCAGAGCTGCTATATAGCTCCTCCCCTCACATGTCATATCTAGTCATTCTCTTGCAACCCTCAACAAAGGAGGTCGCGGGAGGAGTTGGAGTTTTTACTTAATTATTCTTCAATCAAAAGTTTGTTATTTTAAATGGCACCGGAGTGTGCTGTTTTTTTCTATCTCAGGCAGTATTTGGAAGAAGAAACTGCCTGCGTTTTCTATGATCTTAGCAGGCGTAACTAAGATCCACTGGCTGTTCTCGACATTCTGAGGAGTGGGGTAACTTCAGAACATGGGAATAGCATGCGGGGTCCACCGCAAATGAGGTATGTGCAGTACAATATTTTCTGGGAATGGAATTGACTAAGAAAATACTGCTGTTTACCCGTATGATGTAAGTACAGCCTTAAATGCAGTAGTAGTGACTGGTATCAGGCTGATAAATGTATGCACAGTAGAGTTATTTTCTAGGGACTAGAATTTGACTGTGAAAATACTGTTAATACTGAAATAATGCTTAAGCCTTATCTGCAGTGGTAGCGACTGTTTGCAGGCTTAGTAATAACTTTGCATGACATTTAAAGAAGTTTATTTTCAAAACGTTTACTGGCATGTTATTCGTTTTGTGAGGTACTTTGGTGATAAATCCTTTGGGCATGAATTTTTTTCCACATGGCTAACGTATATTTCTGCATAGAAACCGTTATATCAGGTCTCCCACTGTTGTAAATGAGCGGGTGGGGCCTCTTTTTAGCGCCTTGTTGCGCAGTTAAAATTCTAGCACAGTCTTCCTGCTTCTTCCTCCTTGATCCAGGACGTCTCTAGAGAGCTCAGGGGTCTTCAAAATTCGTTTTTTGAGGGAGGTAATCAGTCACAGCAGACCTGTGACAGTGTGTTAGACTGTGATAAAAACGTTTTATATTAATTTGATATCCGTTTTTTTGGGTACTGAGGGGTTAATCATCCGGTTGCTAATGGGTGCAATCCTCTGCTAATTAATACATTTAAAGAATTGTTGACTATAACTGAATTATTCTTTAGTTACTCAACTGTGTTTTTTAAAAGCGCTGCAGCGTTTTTTATATTGCTTGCAAACTTATTGAAAGTATTTTCCAAGCTTGCTAGCTTCATTGCTAGTCTGTTTAAACATGTCTGATACAGAGGAATCTGCTTGTTCATTATGTTTAAAAGCCGTTGTGGAGCCCAATAGAAATATGTGTACCAATTGTATTGATGTTACTTCGAAAAATCAATCTGTACCGCTTAAAAAATTATCACCAGACAACGAGGGGGCAGTTATGCCGTCTAACTCTCCTCACGTGTCAGTACCTTCGTCTCCCGCTCGGGAGGTGCGTGAGATTGAGGCGCCAAGTACATCAAGGCCCTTACAAATCACTTTACATGATATGGCTAATGTTATGAAAGAAGTGTTATACAATATGCCAGAGTTAAGAGGCAAGCGCGACAGTTCTGGGTTAAGGACAGAGCGCGCCGATGACACGAGAGCCATGTCTGATACTGCGTCACAATTTGCAGAACATGAGGACGGAGAGCTTCATTCTGTGGGTGACGGTTCTGATTCGGGGAGACCGGATTCAGAAATTTTAAATTTAAGCTTGAGAACCTCCGCGTGTTGCTAGGGGAGGTGTTAGCGGCTCTGAATGATTGTGACACGGTGGCAATCCCAGAGAAATTATGTATAAATGGATAAATACTACGCGGTGCCGGTGTGTACTGACGTTTTTCCTATACCAAAGAGGCTTACAGAGATTATTAGTAAGGAGTGCGATAGACCCGGTGTGCCTTTTTCCCCTCCTCCGATATTTAGAAAAATGTTCCCTATAGACGCCACCACAAGAGACTTATGGCAGACGGTCCCTAAGGTGGAGGGAGCAGTTTCTACTTTAGCCAAGCGTACCACTATCCCGGTGGAGGATAGCTGTGCTTTCTCAGATCCAATGGATAAAAAATTAGAGGGTTATCTTAAGAAAATGTTCATTCAACAAGGTTTTATATTACAGCTTCTTGCATGCATTGCACCTGTCACTGCTGCAGCGGCATTCTGGTTTGAGTCTCTGGAAGAGACGATTCGCACAGCACCATTGGATGAGTCTCTGAGCAAGATTAGAACCCTTAAGCTGGCTAATGCGTTTGTTTCGGATGCCGTAGTGCATTTAACCAAACTTACGGCTAAAAATTCCGGATTCGCCATACAGGCGCGCAGAGCGCTTTGGCTTAAATCCTGGTCAGCAGATGTAACTTCTAAGTCTAAATTGCTAAACATTCCTTTCAAAGGGCAGACCTTATTCGGGCCCGGCTTGAAGGAAATTATTGCTGACATTACTGGAGGTAAGGGCCACACCCTTCCTCAGGACAGGGCCAAATCAAAGGCCAAACAGTCTAATTTTCGTGCCTTTCGTAATTTCAAGGCAGGAGCAGCATCAACTTCCTCCGCTCCAAAACAGGAAGGAACTACTGCTCGTTACAGACAGGGTTGGAAAAGCAACCAGTCATGGAACAAGGGCAAGCAGGCCAGAAAGCCTACTTCCGCCCCTAAGACAGCATGAAGTCAGGGCCCCCTTTCCGGAGACGGATCTAGTGGGGGGCAGACTCTCTCTCTTCGCCCAGGCTTGGGCAAGAGATGTACAGGATCCCTGGACGCTGGAGATTATATCTCAGGGATACCTTCTGGATTTCAAGACTTCTCCACAAGGGAGGTTTCATCTGTCAAGGTTATCAACAAACCTAGTAAAGAAAGAGGCATTTTTACAATGTGTACAAGACCTCTTAGTGATGGGAGTGATCCACCCAGTTCTGCGGACGGAACAGGGGCAAGGGTTTTATTAAAATCTTCTTTCTTTGTGGTTCCCAAGAAAGAGGGAACCTTCAGACCAATCTTAGATTTAAAAATCTTAAACAAATTCCTAAGGGTTCCATCGTTCAAGATGGAAACCATTCGAACCATCCTACCCATGATCCAAGAGGGTCAATATATGACCACAGTGGATTTAAAGGATGCCTACCTTCACATTCCGATTCACAAAGATCATTATCGGTACCTAAGGTTTGCCTTTCTAGACAGGCATTACCAGTTTGTAGCGCTTCCCTTCGGGTTGGCTACGGCCCCGAAAATTTTTACAAAGGTTCTGGGCTCTCTTCTGGCGGTACTAAGACCACGAGGCATAGCGGTGGCTCCGTACCTAGACGACATTCTGATACAAGCGTCAAGTTTTCAAAATGTAAAGTCTCATACAGAGATAGTTCTAGCATTTCTGAGGTCGCATGGGTGGAAAGTGAACGTGGAAAAGAGTTCTCTGTTACCACTCACAAGGGTCCCTTTTCTAGGGACTCTTATAGATTCTGTAGAGATGAAGATTTACCTGACGGAGTCCAGGCTATCAAAACTTCTCAATGCTTGCCGTGTCCTTCACTCCATTCCAAGCCCATCAGTAGCTCAGTGCATGGAAGTGATCGGCTTAATGGTCGCGGCGATGGACATAGTGCCATTTGCGCGCCTACATCTCAGACCGCTGCAACTATGCATGCTAAGTCAATGGAACGGGGATTACTCAGATCTGTCCCCTTTGGTCTCCTGGTCCAGATTTAGCAGAGATTCTCTTCTCTGGTGGTTATCACGGGTTCATCTGTCCAAAGGAATGTCCTTTCGCAGACCAGATTGGGCGATTGTAACAACAGATGCCAGCCTACTAGGCTGGGGAGCAGTCTGGAACTCCCTGAAGGCTCAGGGATCGTGGACTCAGGAGGAGAAACTCCTCCCAATAATCATTCTAGAATTGAGGGCAATATTCAATGCTCTTCTAGCTTGGCCTCAGTTGGCAACACTGAGGTTCATCAGATTTCAGTCGGACAATATCACGACTGTGGCTTACATCAATCATCAAGGAGGAACCAGGAGTTCACTAGCGATGTTGGAAGTCTCGAAGATAATTCGCTTGGCAGAGTCTCACTCTTGCCACCTGTCAGCGATCTACATCCCAGGCGTGGAGAACTGGGAGGCGGATTTTTTAAGTCGCCAGACTTTTTTCATCCGGGGGAGTGGGAACTTCACCCTGAGGTATTTGCCCAACTGATTCTTCGTTGGGGCAAACCGGATCTGGATCTCATGGCATCTCGCCAGAACGCCAAGCTTCCTTGTTACGGATCCAGGTCCAGGGACCCGGGAGCGGTGCTGGTAGATGCACTAGCAGCCCCTTGGGTTTTCAACATAGCTTATGTGTTTCCACCTTTTCCGTTGCTTCCTCGACTGATTGCCAGGGTCAAACAGGAGAGAGCATCGGTGATTCTGATAGCGCCTGCGTGGCCTCGCAGGACCTGGTATGCAGACCTAGTGGACATGTCGTCCTGTCCACCATGGTCTCTACCCCTGAGGCAGGACCTTCTAATTCAGGGTCCTTTCAACCATCCAAACCTAATTTCTCTGAAGCTGACTGCTTGGAAATTGAACGCTTGATTCTATCAAAGCGTGGGTTTTCGGATTCGGTCATTGATACATTAATACAGGCTCGGAAACCTGTTACCAGAAAAATTTACCACAAGATATGGCGTAAATATTTATATTGGTGTGAATCCAAGAGTTACTCATGGAGTAAGGTTAGGATTCCTAGGATATTGTCTTTTCTACAAGAGGGTTTATAAAAGGGCTTATCCGCTAGTTCACTAAAGGGACAAATTTCTGCTCTGTCTATTCTTTTACACAAGCATCTGGCAGAGAATCCAGACGTCCAGGCTTTTTGTCAGGCTTTGGCTAGGATTAAGCCTGTGTTTAAAGCTGTTGCTCCTCCGTGGAGCTTAAACTTGGTTCTTAAAGTTCTCCAGGGTGTTCCGTTTGAACCCCTTCATTCCATTAATATTAAGCTTTTATCTTGGAAAGTTCTGTTTTTGATGGCTATTTCCTCGTCTCGTAGAGTCTGAGTTATCTGCCTTACATTGTGATTCTCCTTATCTGATCTTTCATTCAGACAAGGTAGTCCTGCGTACTAAACCTGTGTTTTTACCTAAGGTTGTTTCTAACAGGAATATCAATCAAGAGATTGTTGTTCCATCCTTATGTCCTAATCCTTCTTCAAAGAAGGAACGTCTTTTGCATAATCTAGATGTGATCCGTGCTCTGAAGTTCTACTTACAGGCAACTAAACATTTTCGACAAACTTCTTCTCTGTTTGTCGTTTACTCTGGACAGAGGAGAGGTCAAAAGGCTTCGGCTACCTCTCTCTCTTTTTGGCTTCGTAGCATAATACGCTTAGCCTATGAGACTGCTGGACAGCAGCCTCCTGAAAGAATTACAGCTCATTCCACTAGAGCTGTGGCTTCCACCTGGGCCTTTAACCCCTTAATGACCGAGGACGTGCAGGGTACGTCCTCTAAAAAAAGGCAGTTAACGCCTGAGGACGTACCCTGCACGTCCTCAGTCTGGAAAGCAGCTGGAAGCGATCCTGCTCGCTTCCAGCTGCTTTCCGGTTATTGCAGTGATGCCTCGACATCGAGGCATCCTGCAATAACACTTTCTGGCCATCCGATGCAGAGAGAGCCACTCTGTGGCCCTCTCTGCACCGGACATCGATGGCCGGTATCGTTGGTGGGTGGGAGCCGACTTGGGAGGCGGGTGGGCGGCCATCGGTGTGATCTGGAAGGTGGAGGAGGGCGGGATCGGGGGCGGAGCCTTCGGGGGCGCGCACGGGCGCGCGCGCGTGCACGGTGGGTGGCGGGCGGGCGCGTGCACGGGGCGGGAGCGGGTGGGAACCACTACACTACAGAAAAAAAGTAAAGAGTAAGTGTATTAAAAAAATGAAATAAACATTTTAAAAATAAAGCATTTAAGCGATCTGGAAGGGGTGGGGGGTTGGTATTGGGGGGGGGGGGAAGCTACACTACAGAAAAAGGAAATTTTTTAAATAAAAACACATATTTTCACTAAAATGGGTACTGGCAGACAGCTGCCAGTACCCAAGATGGCGCACATTAAGTCAGAGGGGGAGGGTTAGAGAGCTGTTGGGTGGGGGATCAGTGAGGTTGGGGGCTAAGGGGGATCCTACACAGAAGCATATGTAAATATGCTAAAACAAAATGCACAAAAATGCACAAATTTTCCTTTTATTTTAGTACTGGCAGAGTTTCTGCCAGTACTTAAGATGGCGGGGACATTTGTGGGGTAGGGGAGGGAAGAGAGATGTTTGGGAGGGATCAGGGGGTCTGATGTTTCAGGTGGGAGGCTGATCTCTACACTAAAGCTAAAATTAACCCTGCAAGCTCCCTACAAGCTACCTAATTAACCCCTTCACTGCTAGCCATAATACACGTGTGATGCGCAGCGCCATTTAGCAGCATTCTAATTACCAAAAAGCAATGCCAAAGTCATATATGTCTGCTATTTCTGAACAAAGGGGATCCCAGAGAAGCATTTACAACCATTTGTGCCATAATTGCACAAGCTGTTTGTAAATGATTTCAGTGACAAACCTAAAATTGTGAAAAATGTAATGTTTTTTTTAATTTGATTGCATTTGGCGGTGAAATGGTGGCATGAAATATACCAAAATGGGCCTAGATCAATACTTGGGGTTGTCTACTACACTACACTAAAGCTAAAAATACCCCAAAAAGCTCCTTACATGCTCCCTAATTAACCCCTTCACTGCTGGGCATAATACACGTGTGGTGCGCAGTGGCATTTAGCGGCCTTCTAATTACCAAAAAGCAATGCCAAAGCCATACATGTCTGCTATTTCTGAACAAAGGGGATCCCAGAGAAGAATTTACAACCATTTATGCCATAATTGCACAAGCAGTTTGTAAATAATTTCAGTGAGAAACTGAAAGTTTGTGAAAAAATTTGTGAAAAAGTGAACAATTTTTTGTATTTGATCGCATTTGGCGGTGAAATGGTGGCATGAAATATACCAAAATGGGCCTAGATCAATACTTTGGGATGTCTTCTAAAAAAAAATATATATATGTCAATGGATATTCAGGGATTCCTGAAAGATATCAGTGTCCCAATGTAACTAGCGCTAATTTTGAAAAAAATATGTTTTGAAAATAGCAAAGTGCTACTTGTATTTATGGCCCTATAAGTTACAAAAAAAGCAAAGAACATGTAAACATTGGGTATTTCTAAACTCAGGACAAAATTTAGAAACTATTTAGCATGGGTGTTTTTTGGTGGTTGTAGATATGTAACAGATTTTGGGGTTCAAAGTTAGAAAAAGTGTGTTTTTTTTCCATTTTTCCTCATATTTTATAATTTTTTTTATAGTAAATGATAAGATATGATGAAAATAATGGTATTTTTAGAAAGTCCATTTAATGGCGAGAAAAACGGTATATAATATGTGTGGGTACAGTAAATGAGTAAGAGGAAAATTTCAGCTAAACACAAACACTGCAGAAATGTAAAAATAGCCTTGGTCCCAAACGGACAGAAAATGGAAAAGTGCTCTGGGTCACTAAGGGGTTAAGAATGAGGCCTCTGTTGAACAGATTTGCAAGGCTGCAACTTGGTCTTCACTTCATACCTTTTCCAAATTTTACAAATTTGACTCTTTTGCTTCTTCGGAGGCTGTTTTTGGGAGAAAGGTTCTACAGGCAGTGGTTCCTTCTGTTTAATGTTCCTGTCTTGTCCCTCCCATCATCCGTGTACTTTAGCTTTGGTATTGGTATCCCATAAGTAATGGATGACCCGTGGACTGAACACACTTAACAAGAGAAAACATTTATGCTTACCTGATAAATTTATTTCTCTTGTAGTGTGTTCAGTCCACGGCCCGCCCTGTCTATTTGAGGCAGGTTATAAATTTTAAATTATAACTCCAGTCACCACTGCACCCTATAGTTTCTCCTTTCTCGTCTTGTTTCGGTCGAATGACTGGATATGACATGTGAGGGGAGGAGCTAAATAGCAGCTCTGCTTGGGTGATCCTCTTGCAACTTCCTGTTGGGGGAGGAGAATATATCCCATAAGTAATGGATGACCCGTGGACTGAACACACTACAAGAGAAATAAATTTATCAGGTAAGCATAAATTATGTTTTTCTTCCCTGTTTAGTATTTATTTGACTAATAGTTAAGGAAATAATTGCGTGATCTGATATCAAAATATATGCAATATCTGTTGAGACCTCAGCCCCCAGGAGAGATTCACTTATCAGAAACATGTCGATTCTTGAAAAGTTTTTGTATATTTTAGACTCGCAGGTATAAGCTCTCTCATCTGGGTGCTGGATCCTCCAGACATCTTTTAATTTAAGACTTTTAGCAAAGTTCTATAGACCTTTAGCTTCTCTTTTATATCTATTAGCCTGAGACACTTTAAAACGATCAAGATAAGGGTTAAATACGCTATTAAAATCTCCTCCCACTATAATTTGTGAATCGATGGAGTCAATAAGTTTGGTATATAAATCATTCCAAAAAACAGGGCAATGTTCATTGGGTGCATATATATTACAAATAGTAACATTCAGACCCTGCATAAATAATTTTATAATTGGGAATCTACCTTCTTAACAACTGCAATTTCATCTCATATTCTGCTTTTTTGTTAAAAACACATGCCACCCTCCTTTTTTTTTCCTATTGCCGATACTGCGATCACCTTGCTGATCCATCCTATCTTCAATTTATCTGCTTCTAACTGACTGAAGTGAGTCTCTTGTATAAGTGCAACATCCGGGGAATGTTTTTAAGATGTTGTTGTATTCTTTTTCTTTTGAAAGGGGAAGAAATGCCCCCAGCATTCCACAAAATAATATTAATAGAATTCTTCAGCTGGTCTATGCTTCCTCACTATTTACCCTTAGTTTTATATAGATAAAGAACAGGAAATACATCATCGGTAGACCATAACGTGCGAGAGAGGGAGGCGAGGGAAAGAAGAAAAAAAAAAAAAACACTCCTAAAAAAGAAGAAAACAGCTTGTTGGCCTCTAGTATGTAACTGGCCTTTTTAAAGTTCAACACCTTGTTGTGTTTTTGCATTTTTAATAAATTGAATAGCATCTTCAGAGTTATCTATTAATATTGTCTTAGAGTTATGAAAGATTTTTAGCTTAGCTGGATAGATCATGCTAGCTTTAATTCCCATGTCTATTATTTGTGTGCATAGGGGTGCAATTTCCCTTCTTTTGTTCAGGGTTTCTGCAGAAAAATCAGGATGCGTTTGTTATTAAATTCAAAAGGGAATTGATTACGATATAGAGTTAGAATCTTGCACTTATCCTGGAAATTTAAAAATCTTGCTATGTTTGGTCTTCTTAAAGCCAAAGAACTTTCCTTTTGCTTATTGGGTCCTATTCTGTGGGCTCTTTCAATAGTTATTGGAAGCTGATCTGGAGGAACCCCTAGTGCCTTAGGTAGTGTTATAGAAACAAATTCTATAATATCTGTAAATTCCTGAGATTCTGGAACTCCTATAAATTTTAAATTATTTCTGCGGGACCTGTCTTCTAGGTCATCTAGTCGCATCTGTAAAGATTGTATTAGTTTAGCTTGCGAGTCTAAAGAAGATTGCTGGCTAAATTGTAGATCATCTATATCAGAGATTCTATTCTCAATCTCTGAGAGTCTACTTGAAAACTGCTTGATTTCATTGGACATGCATGATATCTCCTTTTTTATATTTTCAAATTGTGGCAAAAAATATCAGACATTTGTTTAACTTAACTGTCTGTATCAATTTGATTGTTCGTACTACTAGTCTTATCCGTTTGTTCTATATCTGTTATACCTATACTATAACGTGGTTTTCTATCTTTTAATTGTTTAGGAGGCATGATCTCAAAATTACCCCTACTTCCAGTCAGGAATCTGTCCATCAACTAACTATTGGTAAGGGTTCACTGTGCAAAAAGGTGATAAAAAAAAAAGTGATGTGCAAATTGATACCCTTAGGTAATATAAAATAGTGATTGATAATTAGTGCACGTGCCTATATAAGCTCCCCTTTCTTTTTTTCTCTTTTTTTTTTTTTTTCTTCCTCCTTCCCTTTTTCTTCTATGTTCTAATACAGTAACAATATATATCCCAATTTTATACAGGTTTTCACTGTTTCGGGGTATACAACTATACCAATCTTATATGTGAGTCCTTTGTCGCTTCCTTAAGGGTTGATTTCTCTATAACCCTTAGACTAAGGTATATCAAAGGTAGTCAATTCAAAAACAGAATAAGAAAAACATCTGATTGTAATTAGCTAATATATAGCCTAATAATCCACAAAGTCAAGCTGTAAGATAGTCTTAATGTATATTCTGTTAACTGTCAGGGTTATACACCCAAATTACCATATATAAATCAGTACTATGCTTTATAGGACAGGTATACTGTTAACCCTAAACATACACTTGTTGAATAAATAATAAATCTCCTTTTTTTTTTCTCTTTTTTTTTTTTTCTCTTTTTTTTTTTTCCTTACTTCCCTTTTTCTTCTTCCCCTTCCTTCCTTCTCTTTACCTTTCTTTCCCTCAGAGAATTTATCTTGGAATGGATAAATCACTTGGCTAGGGTATATAGTCTTAATCACCCTGTTTCTCCTCCAGCCCTTAATTAATTGTAGACTCCATTAAACATTATGCTTATACTTTAGATTACAGCTGGGTTAATGAATTATATCTAAACCGCAGTATTTTTTTATTTTTTTTGCACAGCTGATCATATATTCTATCTCAACAGAAGCTGTTCTAACTTAATAGTGGACTTGTAATATATAAATAAGTTGTAAATTATCTCCCAGACATTATCAGTATGATATGTAAACATAATATATAGAGTCGTGTTCTCTTTCATATATCCCAATTTGGGCACCGCCTATTATTATTATAAATATACCATGGGGAAATTTCCTACTCAATTGTGTAATTGTATAATAACAAGGAATCTTTCAAACAGGGCTTCTATTACAGGATAACAATTTCATGCTTGGCTTTATAGACTTAGCGAGCTTATAAACTTTCCACAGCAATGTCCCTTTAAATAATTCTTTAGAAATGTCCCTTTAAATAATTCTTTAGAAGTCACTTTAAACTTTAGCAGGTTTAAAACAGATATTTTTTCCTGTTTATAAGGTTTCCTCTTTTTTTTTTTTCCCCACAGCTCTATGAGCTTATAATGTCCCATAGAGATGCCACTTTAAATAATTCTTTAGCAGCTTTAAAACTATTTTTTTTCCCCCAACTCTGACGTTCTTATATTTCAGTCTCTGAATATATAGTTAGAAATGCTTATAGAAAATGACAAAGTACTTATCTGACCATCCTTGTTGCTTGATCACCAGAGCAGAATGGGGATATTTCCTGGATACCTTTCTCCACGTTTTTTTGTGCTGTTTAACCCCAGCTCTGTTCTTCCAATACACACAGCGTAGGAGTTTGATGGTAATTACCTCCTATCCCAGGAAGCCCGTTTTGGGGGGGAGCGGTATAACCTGTTCCAACCCAATTCAGGCCACCCTGGGGTCTTGGGAGTGACTCCTCTGCGTCAGAGTAGTGCTCTTCCTCTGCTGGTGATATAACAACCTGGCAGTTGATAGTCGTCTGTAGTATGTGTCGTACAGATTACGGCTGAGTTGTAGCTAGCCCACCAACAGATAGGCAAAAACGATATCCTCCAAAACAGAGGGGTGAACAAGCTGTGGCCCAAGCGACTGTGCCCAGGTGGCTTAGCTGGACTTCCGCTGTCGACTGCCAGTAACTCTCACTCTACACGGCAGCAGTCCGGTATGAGCTTCCGCTCTGTACCAATGAAATTTACAGGTAGTGGGTGGTGGAGGCAGAGCTGTAGGATAGTTCGGCTCAGCAACAATTTTGCGCGTCTGTGTTCGCGTCTGCATCCGCTCCTCCCACCTCCGGAAGTCTCAAATCCTGGCCCTTAGGCGCTCTCCTGTTGCTACAGAAACAGACACTTGTACTATTGATGATTCCGGGGTTAAGACCAGGTACAAACTCAGGGTTCCCCAAAATGGGGAGATATTTAGTAAAACTATATTGTATTTCCAGTTCCCTGCAAAACCTCTGCCATGCTAGCACTACATTTTGAATGACACACAGATTGCGAATAGATGATAGCATTTTACTTGCCTTAATATGTAAGGCGGCTTTTAAAGTAAATGGTTTGATCATTCCCTCCTATCTCTAAAAAGGAAAAGTGATTTGCCTCAGTTATCCAATCTGCTGTAATCTTAACCATGGTGACCCAATTAAATAGTTGGATATTCGGCAATCCAAATCCTCCAAATTCCTTATTCTGTTCCAAGAGCCGCCTAGATAGACATGCCTTCCTCTTCCCCCATAAGAGCTCTGTACATAGTTTCTTAAATTGTCTTAAATCTACATTTCTTTCATTTAATTGGTAAGAGTCCATGAGCTAGTGACGTATGGGATATACAATCCTACCAGGAGGGGCAAAGTTTCCAAAGCCTAAAAATGCCTATAAATACACCCTTCACCACACCCACAATTCAGTTTTACAAACTTTGTCTCCTATGGAGGTGGTGAAGTAAGTTTGTGCTAAGATTTCTACGTTGATATGCACTTCTCAGCATTTTTGAAGCCCGATTCCTCTGAGTACAGTGAATGTCAGAGGGATGTGAAGGGAGTATCACATATTGAATGCAATGGTTTTCCTCACGGGGATCTATTTCTTTCATGTAATTAGCAAGAGTCCATGAGCTAGTGACGTATGGGATATACATTCATACCAGGAGGGGCAAAGTTTCCCAAACCTCAAAATGCCTATAAATACACCCCTCACCACACCCACAATTCAGTTTTACAAACTTTGCCTCCCATGGAGGTGGTGAAGTAAGTATGTGCTAGATTCTACGTTGATATGCGCTTCGCAGCAGGTTGAAGCCCGGTTTTCCTCTCAGAGTGCAGTGAATGTCAGAGGGATGTGAAGGGAGTATTGCCTATTTGAATACAATGGTCTTCCTCTAGGGGATCTATTTCATAGGTTCTCTGTTATTGGTCGTAGAGATTTCTTCTCCTACCTCCCTTTTCAGATCAACGATATACTCTTATATACCATTACCTCTACTGATTCTCGTTTCAGTACTGGTTTGGCTATCTACTATATGTAGATGAGTGTCCTGGGGTAAGTAAGTCTTATTTTTTGTGACACTCTAAGCTATGGTTGGGCACTTTATATGTAAAGTTCTAAATATGTCTTTAATAAACTTATATTTGCCATGATTCAGGATAATCAGTATTCCTTAAATTCAGACTGTCAGTTTCATTATTTGGGATAATGCATATGAATGAATATTTTTTCTTACCTTGAAAATTTTCAATTGACTATTTTTCCCTGCGGGCTGTTAGGCTCGCGGGGGCAGAAAATGATTCATTTTATTGCGTCATTCTTGGCGCAAACTTTTTTTGGCGCAAAATGTTGTAATTTCCGGCGCCGTAGTTGACGCCGGAAGTTGTATTCAGTTAAAGGTAATTTTTTTTGACGCATGTGTATTCAGACGATTTTCTGCGGCAAAAAATGTGGGCGTCTATTTCGGCGTCAGAGGATGTGGTGTCATACTTGGCGCCAAAAAATATGGGCGTTGTACTTGGCACCAATAATGTGGGCGTCATATTTGGCGCCAAAAATGTGGGCATCTTTTTTTGTTCCACTTTTTTCTCACATTATTTAAGTCTCACTTTTTCATTGCTTCTGATTACTAGAAGCTTGTTATTTTGCATTTTTTCCCTTTCCTGAAACTGTCATTTAAGGAATTTGATAATTTTGCTTTATATGTTGTTTTTCTTCTGTTAAGTGTGATCAGTCCACGGGTCATCATTACTTCTGGGATATTACTCCTCCCCAACAGGAAGTGCAAGAGGATTCACCCAGCAGAGCTGCATATAGCTCCTCCCCTCTACGTCACTCCCAGTCATTCTCTTGCACCCAACGACTAGATAGGATGTGTGAGAGGACTATGGTGATTATACTTAGTTTTATATCTTCAATCAAAAGTTTGTTATTTTAAAATAGCACCGGAGTGTGTTATTACCTCTCTGGCAGAGTTTGAAGAAGAATCTACCAGAGTTTTGCTATGATTTTAGCCGGAGTAGTTAAGATCATATTGCTGTTCTCGGCCATCTGAGGAGTGAGGTAAACTTCAGATCAGGGGACAGCGGGCAGATGAATCTGCATAGAGGTATGTAGCAGTTTTTATTTTCTGACAATGGAATTGATGAGAAAATCCTGCCATACCGATATAATGTCATGTATGTATACTTTACACTTCAGTATTCTGGGGAATGGTACTTCACTAGAATTACACTGTAAGAAATACATAAAGCTGTTTAATAACTAGAGATTATGTTTAACGTTTTTGCTGGAATGTAAAATCGTTTTCATTTGCTGAGGTACTGTGTGAATAAATGTTTGGGCACTATTTTTCCACTTGGCAGTTGCTTAATCTGTTTTTCTGACAGTTTCTGTTCTCCCTCACTGCTGTGTGTGAGGGGGAGGGGCCGTTTTTTGGCGCTTTTTCTATGCATCAAATATTTCAGTCAGCAACTCATTGTATTCCCTGCATGATCCGGTTCATCTCTACAGAGCTCAGGGGTCTTCAAAACTTATTTTGAGGGAGGTAATTTCTCTCAGCAGAGCTGTGAGAATTATAGTTTGACTGAGATAAAAAACGTTTATTCTGTAATTTGTTTCCTGCTTTCAGAATTTGTTATCTTTGCTAATGGGATTAAACCTTTGCTAAAGTTGTGTTGTTTACAAGGATTGAGGCTATAACTGTTTCAATTTATTAATTTTCAACTGTCATAGATCTTCTGTGCTTCTTAAAGGCACAGTACATTTTAATATTATTCTAATTGAATTGTATTTCCAAGTTGCAAGTTTATTTGCTAGTGTGTTAAACATGTCTGATTCAGAGGATGATACCTGTGTCATTTGTTGCAATGCCAAAGTGGAGCCCAATAGAAATTTATGTACTAACTGTATTGATGCTACTTTAAATAAAAGTCAATCTGTACAAATTGAACAAATTTCACCAAACAACGAGGGGAGAGTTATGCCGACTAACTCGCCTCACGTGTCAGTACCTACATCTCCCGCTCAGAGGGAGGTGCGTGATATTGTAGCGCCGAGTACATCTGGGCGGCCATTACAAATCACATTACAGGATATGGCTACTGTTATGACTGAGGTTTTGGCTAAATTACCAGAACTAAGAGGTAAGCGTGATCACTCTGGGGTGAGAACAGAGTGCGCTGATAATATTAGGGCCATGTCAGACACTGCGTCACAGGTGGCAGAACATGAGGACGGAGAACTTCATTCTGTGGGTGACGGTTCTGATCCAAACAGACTGGATTCAGATATTTCAAATTTTAAATTTAAACTGGAAAACCTCCGTGTATTACTAGGGGAGGTGTTAGCGGCTCTGAATGATTGTAACACAGTTGCAATACCAGAGAAAATGTGTAGGTTGGATAAATATTTTGCGGTACCGACGAGTACTGAGGTTTTTCCTATACCTAAGAGACTTACTGAAATTGTTACTAAGGAGTGGGATAGACCCGGTGTGCCGTTCTCACCCCCTCCGATATTTAGAAAAATGTTTCCAATAGACGCCACCACAAGGGACTTATGGCAAACGGTCCCTAAGGTGGAGGGAGCAGTTTCTACCTTAGCTAAGCGTACCACTATCCCGGTGGAGGATAGCTGTGCTTTTTCAGATCCAATGGATAAAAAATTAGAGGATTACCTTAAGAAAATGTTTGTTCAACAAGGTTTTATATTGCAACCCCTTGCATGCATTGCGCCGATCACGGCTGCAGCGGCATTCTGGATTGAGTCTCTGGAAGAGAACATTGGTTCAGCTACTCTGGACGACATTACGGACAGGCTTAGAGTCCTTAAACTAGCTAATTCATTCATTTCGGAGGCCGTAGTACATCTTACTAAACTTACGGCGAAAAATTCAGGATTCGCCATTCAGGCACGCAGGGCGCTGTGGCTAAAATCCTGGTCAGCTGATGTTACTTCTAAGTCTAAATTGCTTAATATACCTTTCAAAGGGCAGACCTTATTCGGGCCCGGGTTGAAAGAGATTATCGCTGACATTACAGGAGGTAAAGGCCATGCCCTGCCTCAGGACAAAGCCAAAGCCAAGACTAGACAGTCTAATTTTCGTTCCTTTCGTAATTTCAAAGCAGGAGCAGTATCAACTTCCTCTGCACCAAAACAGGAAGGAGCTGTTGCTCGCTACAGACAAGGCTGGAAACCTAACCAGTCCTGGAACAAGGGCAAGCAGACTAGGAAACCTGCTGCTGCCCCTAAAACAGCATGAATTGAGGGCCCCCGATCCGGGATCGGATCTAGTGGGGGGCAGACTTTCTCTCTTCGCCCAGGCTTGGGCAAGAGATGTTCAGGATCCCTGGGCGCTAGAGATAATATCTCAGGGATACCTTCTGGACTTCAAATACTCTCCTCCAAGAGAGAGATTTCATCTGTCAAGATTGTCAACAATCCAGACAAAGAAAGAGGCGTTTCTACGCTGCGTACAAGAGCTCTTGTTAATGGGAGTAATCCATCCAGTTCCACGATCGGAACAGGGACAGGGGTTTTACTCAAATCTGTTTGTGGTTCCCAAAAAAGAGGGAACTTTCAGACCAATCCTGGACTTAAAGATCCTAAACAAATTCCTAAGAGTTCCATCGTTCAAGATGGAGACTATTCGGACAATTTTACCTATGATCCAAGAGGGTCAATACATGACCACTGTAGATTTAAAAGATGCTTACCTTCACATACCGATTCACAAAGATCATTATCGGTACCTAAGGTTTGCCTTCCTAGACAGGCATTACCAGTTTGTGGCTCTTCCATTCGGATTGGCTACAGCTCCAAGAATCTTCACAAAGGTTCTGGGTGCTCTTCTGGCGGTACTAAGACCGCGGGGAATCTCGGTAGCTCCATACCTAGACGACATTCTGATACAAGCTTCAAGCTTTCAAACTGCCAAGTCTCATACAGAGTTAGTGCTGGCATTTCTAAGGTCACATGGATGGAAGGTGAACGAAAAGAAAAGTTCACTCGTTCCACTCACAAGAGTTCCCTTCCTGGGGACTCTTATAGATTCTGTAGAAATGAAGATTTACCTGACAGAGGACAGGCTAACAAGACTTCAAAGTGCTTGCCGCACCCTTCATTCCATTCAACACCCGTCAGTGGCTCAATGCATGGAGGTAATCGGCTTAATGGTAGCGGCAATGGACATAGTACCCTTTGCACGCTTACACCTCAGACCACTGCAACTGTGCATGCTAAGTCAGTGGAATGGGGATTACTCAGACTTATCCCCTTCTCTGAATCTGGATCAAGAGACCAGAAATTCTCTTCTATGGTGGCTTTCTCGGCCACATCTGTCCAGGGGGATGCCATTCAGCAGACCAGACTGGACAATTGTAACAACAGACGCCAGCCTTCTAGGTTGGGGTGCCGTCTGGAATTCTCTGAAGGCTCAGGGACAATGGAGTCAGGAGGAGAGTCTCCTGCCAATAAACATTCTGGAATTGAGAGCAGTTCTCAATGCCCTCCTGGCTTGGCCCCAGTTGACAACTCGGGGGTTCATCAGGTTTCAGTCGGACAACATCACGACTGTAGCTTACATCAACCATCAGGGAGGGACAAGAAGCTCCCTAGCTATGATGGAAGTATCAAAGATAATTTGCTGGGCAGAGTCTCACTCTTGCCACCTGTCAGCAATCCACATCCCGGGAGTGGAGAACTGGGAGGCGGATTTCTTAAGTCGTCAGACTTTTCATCCGGGGGAGTGGGAACTTCATCCGGAGGTCTTTGCCCAAATACTTCGACGTTGGGGCAAACCAGAGATAGATCTCATGGCGTCTCGACAGAACGCCAAGCTTCCTCGTTACGGGTCCAGATCCAGGGATCCAGGAGCAGTCCTGATAGATGCTCTGACAGCACCTTGGGACTTCAGGATGGCTTACGTGTTTCCACCCTTCCCGTTGCTTCCTCGATTGATTGCCAGAATCAAACAAGAGAGAGCATCAGTGATTCTAATAGCACCTGCGTGGCCACGCAGGACTTGGTATGCAGACCTGGTGGACATGTCATCCTGTCCACCTTGGTCTCTACCTCTGAAACAGGACCTTCTGATACAGGGTCCCTTCAAACATCAAAATCTAACTTCTCTGAAGCTGACTGCTTGGAAATTGAACGCTTGATTTTATCAAGACGTGGATTTTCTGAGTCAGTTATTGATACCTTAATACAGGCTAGGAAACCTGTTACCAGAAAGATTTACCATAAGATATGGCGTAAATACCTATATTGGTGTGAATCCAAAGGTTACTCTTGGAGTAAGGTTAGGATTCCTAGGATATTGTCTTTTCTACAAGAAGGTTTAGAAAAGGGTTTATCTGCTAGTTCATTAAAGGGACAGATCTCGGCTCTGTCCATTCTGTTACACAAACGTCTGTCAGAAGTTCCTGACGTCCAGGCTTTTTGTCAGGCTTTGGCCAGAATTAAGCCTGTGTTTAAAACTGTTGCTCCACCATGGAGTTTAAACCTTGTTCTTAATGTTTTACAGGGCGTTCCGTTTGAACCCCTTCATTCCATTGATATAAAGTTGTTATCTTGGAAAGTTCTATTTTTAATGGCTATTTCCTCGGCTCGAAGAGTCTCTGAATTATCAGCCTTACATTGTGATTCTCCTTATTTGATTTTTCATTCGGATAAGGTAGTCCTGCGTACTAAACCTGGGTTCTTACCTAAGGTAGTTACTAACAGGAATATCAATCAAGAGATTGTTGTTCCTTCCTTATGCCCAAATCCTTCTTCAAAGAAGGAACGTCTACTGCACAACCTGGATGTAGTCCGTGCTCTAAAATTTTACTTACAGGCAACTAAGGAATTTCGACAAACGTCTTCTCTGTTTGTCATTTACTCTGGGCAGAGGAGAGGTCAAAAAGCTTCCGCTACCTCTCTTTCTTTTTGGCTTCGTAGCATAATTCGTTTAGCTTATGAGACTGCTGGACAGCAGCCTCCTGAAAGAATTACAGCTCATTCTACTAGAGCTGTGGCTTCCACTTGGGCCTTCAAGAATGAGGCCTCTGTTGAACAGATTTGCAAGGCTGCAACTTGGTCTTCGCTTCATACTTTTTCCAAATTTTACAAATTTGACACTTTTGCTTCATCGGAGGCTATTTTTGGGAGAAAGGTTCTTCAGGCAGTGGTTCCTTCTGTATAAAGAGCCTGCCTATCCCTCCCGTCATCCGTGTACTTTTGCTTTGGTATTGGTATCCCAGAAGTAATGATGACCCGTGGACTGATCACACTTAACAGAAGAAAACATAATTTATGCTTACCTGATAAATTCCTTTCTTCTGTAGTGTGATCAGTCCACGGCCCGCCCTGTTTTTAAGGCAGGTAAATATTTTTTGATTTATACTCCAGTCACCACTTCACCCTTGGCTTTTCCTTTCTCGTTGGTCCTTGGTCGAATGACTGGGAGTGACGTAGAGGGGAGGAGCTATATGCAGCTCTGCTGGGTGAATCCTCTTGCACTTCCTGTTGGGGAGGAGTAATATCCCAGAAGTAATGATGACCCGTGGACTGATCACACTACAGAAGAAAGGAATTTATCAGGTAAGCATAAATTATGTTTTTTCTATTACATATTGCAAGATTTTTCATACACTGTTCCTGTTTCAAAACATGCTGAAGGATTCCTGTTGACTGAGTTCAGTCCTACCAAAGCTAAGTTAATTTATTTTAAATGTTATGAATGTTTATGGTTTGTAATAAGTTATCATGATAAACTTTTAGATACAGAAAGAATCCATTAGCATTTATGCTTTATGTATTGCTATTCTTTTTACATCTTATGTACAAGATATACTTAGAAAATTTATAAGAATATTTTTCTGATTCTATGTTAAAGGCTTTGTCTGTCTGACTTTGCGCCTTCTAATAAAATTTTTAGGTCTTTTTCAAACTTCTTTTTTAATTGATGAAGTTTCAAATGACTAACAACATACTGAATTATCCTGCTCTGATGATGTTTTTTCTCGTTCAGAATTTTCTTCATCAGATATTGACACTAACAAATCTACTTTTTTATTTTTATTAGAGTACATTTGTTCTTTGTTGAAAAGGTGTTGATTATTTTGGATATTGAGGTAACTAGTTCTTTTTCAAGACTAGCTAACATTTTATTTCTGCTTATTTAATCTTCTGTGTTTTCAGAGGTTTTTTTCCAGTTCCTGATACTAGGGAATGGAATAGGCTGAGAATTTTCTTTTATTCCTTCTTCAAGGGTTTTAAATTATATTCTTTGCCGGCAGTTAATTTCAATTTTTAGGGTTCTCCAATTTAATGGGGCTATCTCTACTCCTGCTAAATATGCTATTGTTTCTATAGCAAAATAGTATTTATTTTCCTTTAGATGGTTGTATCTTATTTAAGGAAAATTATTTATTTTCAGGTACTTTTCTTGGACCTGTGATTTATTTGGATGATGTTGCAATTGCTTCTTTTTTCTGTTTACTTTTAGATCAAGTATCAGATTATGATTTATTTAGCATTGTTAAAGGGACAAGGTCTGCTGCTCATTTGAAGTTCAGACTAGGTGCTGTTGCATTGTCTTGTTGTCTTGCATTTGTTGATTATGCAAGTCCAGTGTGTTGACTGGTCCTTTAACTTGGTTAACATGCTAATAATTTCATTTGTGTCTTCATTTTATTGAATATTTTCGCAAATGAGGTTTAATCTATGTCTTTAGCTGTTTTAGCTAGAAGAATTTTGTGATTTCTAAAAAATCCATATTTCTTTTTTTCCAAGATAATCAATTATTTGGTTCATAATTGGATTCAGTTCTTAACTGTTACTCTGGGCTTCAAGATTGAGTTCTAAGACTAAAACTTTAAGCTTATATTAGTTTGGTTGTTCTTACTAAGGAACGAAATCCTAAATTCTTACCCAAGTATCATGTTTTTAATTGGAAGTTTTTTAGTTCAAAATCGGCTACCTAAATTTGCATGTATGTGCCATATTCCAGCTTGGCTGGTAAGGGGCAGGTTAAGATTTTTTTGAAATTTGTTTGGTTCTATTCGGTCCAAATTTCTTAGATTTTGGGCACAGAATAAGATTCAGAGTAAAACAGTCTGTGAGAAGTTTTTTTTTTTTCTCTATTCTATTCCAGTAAGGCTAACACTTTCCTTAAGTGTGTTTCAGTCCTATATATTTTGGGTAGTGTTGAAGTGCGGCTGATCACCCGTTGGGGCTCAAGCGCTGCTCAGACCTGGAATCTTCTGGGGTATTTATTCCAGTTCCATTTTTAGGAACTGGGTTTTGGGGTTTTATTCAAAACTATTCATTGTTCCAAAGATAGAAAATCTTTTGAATTATCATATAAATGTACCATCTTTTAGATTGGTGTTTATATGGTCTATTCTGCCTTTTTTGGTCAGTGATAGCATTATTTGTTTACATTGGATACAATAGATGCATATCTTCATTTTCTGTTTTCATTCAGATTATTTTTAATTTTTGAGATTCTCTTTTGTTGACAAGCATTACCAATTTGTTGCTTTTCCTTCTGGTCTAGCGACAGTACTAAGAATCTTTTCAAGGTTCTCAGTGTTCCTTATTTGGACAGTCTCGTGGTACTGGCTCAGTCTTTTCGTTCTGCGGAATCTCATACGATTCAACTTTGTTTTTTTCAAGACATGGTTAGAGGATTTTTTTTTTATCAAAAGCTCTTGATTCCTCACACAAGGGTCACCTTTTTTAGGTTTCCATATAGTTTGTGTCAATGTCTTTGTCTCTAACAGACAAGTGACAATTTTATTGGGTTCCGTCTGTCGGAACCTTCAGTCTATATTATTTCCTTCAGTTGCTATATATGCATGGAAGTTTTAGGTCTCATGGCTGCAGCATTGGATTCGATTCCCTTTGCTCATTTTCATAGAAAACCTTTCCAGTTTTTTATGCTGAATAATGGTGCAGGGATTCTAGGATATCACTTTTTATATCTTCGAATCCTAATGTTTATCTTTTGATTCGGTGGTTAAGATCACCATCATTTAGTTCTACAGGTCTCTTCGGTTCTTTCAACCTGGACCATGATCTCTACAGATGCGAGTCTTTTAGGTTGGGAGGCTGTCTGAGGATCTCTGTCAGCACAAGGGGTTTGGAAATCTCAGGAGGCGAGATTACCATTTGATATTTTGGAACTCTGTGCATTCTCAGAGTTCTTCAGTTTGGTTTCTTTTTGAAGAAGAGACGTTTATTGTTTTTTTCAGACAATGTCACAACTGTGGCGTATGTCAATCATCAGGGTGGGACTATCAGTCCTTAGGCTGTGACAGAAGTATCTCGGATATTTTCTTGGGCTAAATCCAGCTCCTATCTAAATTATGTGGTCTTTTTCCCAGGTATAGACATTTGGGAAGCGGATTATCTCTGTTAATCAAGCTTTACATCCGGGAGAATGGTCTCTTTACCCAGATATGTTTTTCAATTTTTTAGATGTGAGGGCTTCCAGAAATAGATCTGTTGGCATCTCATCTAAACAAAAAACTTCCCAGGGGCCTATTCAGGTCCGGGGATCCTCAGGCGGAAGTAGTGTATGCATTGACACTTCCTTGGAATTATCATTCTGCCTATATCTTTCCGCCTCTAGTTCTTCTTCCAAAAGTGATTTCCAAAATTCTAATGGAGCGTTTGTACTGCTGGTGGCTCCAGCATGGCCTCACAGGTTTTGGTATGCGGATCTCATTCGGATGGCCAGTTGCCAACCTTGGACACTTCCGTTAAGACCAGACCTATCTTAAGGCCCATTTTTCCATCAGGATCTCAAATCATTCAATTTGAAGGTATGGAGATTGAACGCTTGATTCTTAGTCATAGAGGTTTCTCTGACTCAGTGATTAATACTATGTTACAGGCTCGTTAATCTGTCTCTAGAAAGATTTTGTCATGCTCAGCTGCTGGGAAGCTCTGCAGTCCTCTCTCTGTGCTTGATTGACAGGTGTCTGAGCCACCCCTTCCTGATGATGTCACAACCAGACTTTTTATTCTGGCTTCCTGTTTCTCCAGTGTCCGTTTGTTTGTTAACTTTGAGGCGTCTGTTAGGATTTCGCTGAGGAATCTCTCTAACTGCTGCTTTTCTGTTGCCAATCTCTTCAAGGATTTACTATGCTGGATTAACCTTCAACCTCCTGAATACCTGTCTCCAAACAATGCAAGTACTGTTTGTTTTGTGAAACTTTCAAACTTCATGTTTACCTGCTGCAAACCCTGCATATTCAGACTACTCTGTGTAGTGCAAACTATTCAAATACTGTTATTTCTGTGAATCCTTCAATCTGCATGTTTACCTGTTTCCAAACTCTGCAAATACTATTATTCAGTGTAAACCTTCAAACTGCTGGATATCCTGTTGCCAATCTCCAAAAGTACTGATTATCTGTGTTAACCTTCAAACTACCAGCTTACCTGTTGCTATCACTGCAAGTTCTGACAACACAGTGTTAACCTTCAAACTACCTGATTACATGTTATTAATTCTGCAAGTTCTGACTACACAGTGTTTACCCTCAAACTGCCTGATTACCTGTTGCATACTCTGCAAAGACTGTCTACACAGTGTTAACTCTCAAACTGCCTGATTACCTGTTGCATACTCTGCAAAGACTGTCTACACAGTGTTAACCTTCAGACTGCCTGATAACAAATGACCTACTCCTGCATTATTAACTGTTTCCTGTTTTACCCTTCTGTCTGAGTATAAGTGACTATCCCTGCTCTCCTGATTCTGTGGAAGGCATTTCCTGAAACCAGTTCCTTATTCAGAAGTCTATCTGGCTGATATCATGAATTACTTTGGCACAGGCTAACCCTGCTCCATATCGTGAGTACTTTGTTTTTTGGAGGTTGTCGTGGGGTCACGTCCTGGATTAAACTCAGAGTGCAAGGGTGTTGTTTAAGTTCGCCCTTGTATTTGGGTCTACTTCTGGATATTTCCTAACCTGACAGATTTATTATCGAGTTTGGAAGACTTATATTTCTTGGTGTTCTTCTCATAATTTCTCTTGGCATTCTTTTAGAATTTCTAGAATTGTACAATTTCTTCAGGATAGTTTGGATAAAGGTTTTGTCTGCAAGTTCTTTGAAAGGACAAATCTCTGCTCTTTCTGTTCTTTTTCACAGAAAGATTGCTAATCTTCCTGATATTCATTATTTTGTTCAGGCTTTGGTTCGTATCAAACCTGTCATTAAGCCAATTTCTCCTCCTTGGAGTCTTAATTTGGTTCTGAAGGCTTTACAGGCTCTTCTGTTTGAGCATATGCTTTCTCTGGACATTAATTACTTTCATGGAAAGTATTGTTCTTTTTAGACATCTCTTCAGCTAGAACAGTTTTTGAATTATCTGTTCTTTCTTGTGAATCTCCTTTTTCTGATTTTTCATCAGGATAAGGTGGTTTTTGCTGTCCTCATTTCAATTTTTACCTAAATTTGTGAATTCTAACATTAGGGAGGAATTATTGTCTTTTCCTTGTGTCCTAATCCTAAGACTTCTTTGGCAAGATTCTTACATTCTTTGGATATGGTAAGAGTTTTGAAATCCTATGTTGAAGCTATTCAGATTTCAGACAGACTTCTAGTCTATTTGTTATCTTTTCTGGTTTTAAGAAGGTCAAAAGGCTTCTGCCTTTTCTTTGGCATCTTGGTTAAACTTTTCATTCATCATGCTTATTTGGAGTCGGGTTGATTCCCGCCTCAGAGGATTACGGCTCATTCTACTAGGTAAGTTTCTACTTCCTGGGCTTTTTAAGAATGAAGCTTCTGTTCATCAGATTTGCAAAGCAATGACTTGGTCTTCTTTGCATACTTTTACTAAATTTTACCATTTTGATGTTTTCTCTTCTTTAGAAGCAGTTTTGGTAGAATGGTACTTCAGGCAGCTGTTTCAGTTTGATTCTTCTGCTTATAATTTCAGTTTTTTTCATTATAAAAATTGAAACTTTTGATTTGGGTAGTGGATTAATTTTTCAGCGGAATTGGCTGTCTTTATTTTATCCCTCCCTCTCTAGTGACTCTTGCGTGGAAGTTACACATCTTGGGTATCTGCTATCCCATACGTCACTAGCTCATAGACTCTTGCTAATTACATGAAAGAAAACATAATTTATGTAAGAACTTACCTGATAAATTCATTTTTCATATTAGCAAGAGTCCCTGAGGCCCACCCTTTTTGTGGTGGTTATGATTTTTTTGTATAAAGCACAATTGTTCCAATTCATTATTTTTGATGCTTTCGCTCCTTTCTTATCACCCCACTTCTTGGCTATTCGTTAAACTGAATTGTGGGTGTGGTGAGGGGTGTATTTATAGGCATTTTGAGGTTTGGGAAACTTTGCCCCTCCTGGTAGGAATGTATATCCCATACGTCACTAGCTCATGGACTCTTGCTAATATGAAAGAAATGAATTTATCAGGTAAGTTCTTACATAAATTATGTTTTCATAGGTTCTCTGTTATCGGTCGTAAAGATTCATCTCCTACCTCCCTTTTCAGATCGAAGATATACTCTCATATTCCATTACCTCTACTGATAACCGTTTCAGTACTGGTTTGGCTATCTGCTATATGTGGATGGGTGTCTTTTGGTAAGTATGTTTTCATTACTTAAGACACTCTCAGCTATGGTTTGGGACTTTATGTATTTATATAAAGTTCTAAATATATGTATTGTACTTATATTTGCCATGATTCAGGTTTTCAGTATATTTCCTTTTTGCAGACTGTAAGTTTCATATCTCAGAAATGCTTTTTTATGAAAATTTATTTCTAACCTGGGGTATAGTTTTTTTTTGTTTTGTTTCCAAATTGAATGTCTTTTAAATTCGCGGACAGAATTAGGCTCGCGAGGGCGCAAAATGCCTGTTTATTGCGTCATTCTTGGCGCAAGATTTTTTGGCACGAAGTTACGTTCGTTGACGCAAATTCATCATTTCTGGCGTTTTAGTTGACGCTGTGTCCGTTTTCAGACATTTTTGTAGGCAAAAAATATTTTGCAGTTTGTTGTGTGTCATACTTGGCGCCAAATACCTTTTTCTATGTCAGAGGGCTATGCCGTTTGCATTTGTTCCTATTCCTGAAACTGCCATATAAGGAAATTGGTCATTTTACTTTATATGTTTTTTCTCATACAGTTTGCAAGATGTCTCAATTTGATTCTGTCTCAGAATTCACTGTGGAATCCCTGCTACCTGATAACAGTTCTACCAAAGCTAAGTGCATTTGTTGTAAACTTGTAGAGATTATACCTCCAGCTATGGTTTGTAATAGTTGTCATGATAAACTTTTACATGCAGAAAATGTATCCATCAGTAGTAGTTTATTACCTGTTGCTGTTCCCTCAACATCTAATGCACAAGATATTCCTGTAAATTTAAAAGAATTTATTTCTGATTCTATTCAGAAGGCTTTGTCTGCCATTCCGCCTTCTAATAAACGTAAAAAGGACTTTTAAAACTTCTCATAGAGTTGATGAAATATCAAATGACCGGCAACATACTGATTAATCCTTCTCTGATGAGGATCCTGCCTCAGATATTGACACTGACAAATCCTCTTTTCTCCAACATTGGTGTGTCCGGTCCACGGCGTCATCCTTACTTGTGGGATATTCTCTTCCCCAACAGGAAATGGCAAAGAGTCCCAGCAAAGCTGGCCATATAGTCCCTCCTAGGCTCCGCCCACCCCAGTCATTCTCTTTGCCGTTGCACAGGCAACATCTCCACGGAGATGGTTAAGAGTTTTTTGGTGTTTTAATGTAGTTTTTATTCTTCTATCAAGTGTTTGTTATTTTAAAATAGTGCTGGTATGTACTATTTACTCTGAAACAGAAAAGGATGAAGATTTCTGTTTGTAAGAGGAAGATGATTTTAGCAGACAGTAACTAAAATCGATTGCTGTTTCCACATAGGACTGTTGAGATGAAGTAACTTCAGTTGGGGGAAACAGTTGGCAGACTTTTCTGCTTAAGGTATGACTAGCCATATTTCTAACAAGACTGAGTAATGCTGGAAGGCTGTCATTTCCCCTCATGGGGACCGGTAAGCCATTTTCTTAGTCAAACATAAAAGAATAAAGGGCTTAAAAAGGGCTAAAAAACTGGTAGACATTTTTATGGGCTAAATCGATTGCTTTATTGGGGCATATTATTCAGATTCTAGCTAACAATTGGCATTTATAATCTTGGGGAACGTTTAAAAAACGGCAGGCACTGTGTTGGACACCTTTTTTAGTCTGGGGGCCTTTCTAGTTATAGACTGAGCCTCATTTTTCGCGCCATTACTGCGCAGTTGTTTTTGGAGAGCAGGGCATGCAGATGCATGTGTGAGGATCTAAGAATCACTAAAAAAGCTTCTAGAAGGCGTCATTTGGTATCGTATTCCCCTCTGGGCTTGGTTGGGTCTCAGCAAAGACTATAGCTGGGACTGTATAGGGGTTAAATTTAAAAACGGCTCCGGTTCCGTTATTTTAAGGGTTAAAGCTCTGAAATTTGGTGTGCAATACTTTTAATGCTTTAAGACACTGTGGTGAAATTTTGGTAATTTTTGAACAATTCCTTCATACTTTTTCACATATTTAGTAATAAAGTGTTTTCAGTTTGAAATTTAAAGAGACAGTAACGGTTTTATTTTAAAACGTTTTTTGTGCTTTGTTGACAAGTTTAAGCCTGTTTAACATGTCTGTACCTTCAGATAAGCTATGTTCTATATGTATGAAAGCCAATGTGTCTCCCCATTTAAATTTATGTGATAATTGTGCCATAGCGTCCAAACAGAGTAAGGACAGTAATGCCACAGATAATGATATTGCCCAAGATGATTCCTCAAATGAGGGGAGTAAACATGATACTACATCATCCCCTACTGTGTCTACACCAGTTTTGCCCATACAGAAGGCCCCTAGTACATCTAGTGCGCCAATACTTATTACCATGCAACAATTAACGGCTGTAATGGATAACTCCATAGCAAATCTTTTATCCAAAATGCCTACTTATCAGAGAAAGCGCGATTGCTCTGTTTTAAACACTGAAGAGCAAGAGGGCGCTGATGATAATTGTTCTGACATACCCTCACACCAATCTGAAGGGGCCATGAGGGAGGTTTTGTCTGATGGAGAAATCTCAGATTCAGGAAAAATTTCTCATCAAGCTAAACCTGATGTTGTGACATTTAAATTTAAATTAGAACATCTCCGCGCACTGCTTAAGGAGGTGTTATCTACTCTGGATGATTGTGACAATTTGGTCATTCCAGAGAAATTATGTAAGATGGACAAGTTCCTAGAGGTTCCGGTGCCCCCCGACGCTTTTCCTATACCCAAGCGGGTGGCGGACATAGTAAATAAAGAGTGGGAAAAGCCCGGCATACCTTTTTGTTCCCCCCCCTATATTTAAGAAATTATTTCCTATAGTCGACCCCAGAAAGGACTTATGGCAGACAGTCCCCAAGGTCGAGGGGGCAGTTTCTACTCTAAACAAACGCACTACTATTCCTATCGAAGATAGTTGTGCTTTCAAAGATCCTATGGATAAAAAATTAGAAGGTTTGCTTAAAAAGATTTTTGTACAGCAAGGTTACCTTCTACAACCAATTTCATGCATTGTTCCTGTCACTACGGCAGCGTGTTTCTGGTTCGAGGAACTAGAAAAGTCGCTCAGTAGAGAAACTCCATATGAGGAGGTTATGGACAGAGTTCACGCACTTAAATTGGCTAACTCTTTTGTTTTAGATGCCGCTTTGCAATTAGCTAGATTAGCGGCGAAAAATTCAGGGTTTGCTATCGTGGCGCGCAGAGCGCTTTGGCTAAAGTCTTGGTCAGTGGATATGTCTTCCAAGACAAAATTGCTTAACATCCCTTTCAAAGGTAAAACATTATTTGGACCAGAATTGAAAGAGATTATTTCAGACATCACTGGGGGAAAGGGCCACGCCCTCCCACAGGATAGGTCTTTTAAGGCTAAAAATAAGCCTAATTTTCGTCCCTTTCGCAGAAATGGACCAGCCTCTAATTCTGCATAATGCCTCACAACCCAAACCAGCCTGGAAACCAATGCAAGGCTGGAACAAGGGTAAGCAGGCCAAGAAGCCTACCACTGCTACCAAAACAGCATGAAGGGATAGCCCCCGATCCGGGACCGGATCTAGTGGGGGGCAGACTCTCTCTCTTTGCTCAGGCTTGGGCAAGAGATGTTCAGGATCCTTGGGTGCTAGAAATAGTTTCTCAAGGTTATCTCCTGGAATTCAAGGAACTACCCCCAAGGGGAAGGTTCCACAGGTCTCACTTATCCTCAAACCAAATAAAGAGACAGGCATTCTTACATTGTGTAGAAGACCTGTTAAAGATGGGAGTGATACATCCAGTTCCAATAAGAGAACAAGGAATGGGATTTTATTCCAATCTGTTCGTAGTTCCCAAAAAAGAGGGAACTTTCAGACCAATTTTGGATTTGAAGATCCTAAACAAATTTCTCAGGGTACCATCGTTCAAAATGGAAACTATTTGAACGATTCTACCCACCATCCAGGAAGGTCAAATTATGACTACCGTGGATTTAAAGGATGCGTACCTACATATTCCTATCCACAAGGAACATCATCAGTTCCTAAGGTTCGCTTTTCTGGACAAGCATTACCAGTTTGTGGCACTTCCATTCGGATTAGCCACTGCTAAGACCAAGGGGCATTGCAGTAGTACCTTACTTGGACGACATCCTAATACAAGCGTCGTCCCTGTCAAAAGCAAAGGCTCATACGGACATCGTCCTAGTCTTTCTCAGATCTCACGGATGGAAGGTGAACAAAGAAAAAAGTTCTCTGTCCCCGTCAACAAGAGTTCCCTTCTTGGGAACAATAATAGATTCCTTAGAAATGAGGATTTTTCTGACAGAGGTCAGAAAATCAAAACTCCTAAGCTCTTGTCAAGTACTTTATTCTGTTCCTCGTCCTTCCATAGCACAGTGCATGGAAGTAATAGGATTGATGGTTGCAACAATGGACATAGTTCCTTTTGCACGAATTCATCTAAGACCATTACAACTGTGCATGCTCAAACAGTGGAATGGGGATTATACAGACTTGTCTCCGATGATTCAAGTAGATCAAAAGACCAGAGATTCACTCTGTTGGTGGCTGACCCTGGACAATCTGTCCCAGGGAATGAGCTTCCGCAGACCAGAGTGGGTCATTGTCACGACCGACGCCAGTCTAGTGGGCTGGGGCGCGGTCTGGGAATCCCTGAAAGCTCAGGGTCTATGATCTCGGGAAGAGTCTCTTCTCCCGATAAACATTCTGGAACTGAGAGCGATATTCAATGCTCTCAGAGCTTGGCCTCAACTAGCAATGGCCAAATTCATAAGGTTCCAATCAGACAACATGACGACCATTGCATATATCAATCATCAGGGGGGAACAAGGAGTTCCCTGGCGATGAAAGAAGTGACCAAAATAATTCAATGGGCGGAGGATCACTCCTGCCACTTGTCTGCAATCCACATCCCAGGAGTGGAAAATTGGGAAGCGGATTTTCTGAGTCGTCAGACATTCCATCCGGGGGAGTGGGAACTCCATCCGGAAATCTTTGCCCAACTAACTCAATTATGGGGCATTCCAGACATGGATCTGATGGCGTCTCGTCAGAACTTCAAGGTTCCTTGCTACGGGTCCAGATCCAGGGATCCCAAGGCGACCCTAGTAGATGCACTAGTAGCACCTTGGACCTTCAACCTAGTTTATGTATTCCCACCGTTTCCTCTCATTCCCAGGCTGGTAGCCAGGATCAATCAGGAGAGGGCCTCGGTGATCTTGATAGCTCCTGCGTGGCCACGCAGGACTTGGTATGCAGACCTGGTGAATATGTCATCGGCTCCACCATGGAAGCTACCTTTGAGACAGGACCTTCTTGTTCAGGGTCCATTCGAACATCCGAATCTGGTCTCCCTCCAACTGACGGCTTGGAGATTGAACGCTTGATTTTATCAAAGCGTGGGTTTTCAGATTCTGTAATGGATACTCTGATTCAGGCTAGAAAGCCTGTAACTAGAAAAATTTACCATAAAATATGGAAAAAATATATCTGTTGGTGTGAATCCAAAGGATTCCCATGGAACAAGATAAAAATTCCTAAGATTCTATCCTTTCTACAAGAAGGTTTGGAGAAAGGATTATCTGCAAGTTCTCTAAAGGGACAGATCTCTGCTTTATCTGTCTTACTGCACAAAAGACTGGCAGCTGTGCCAGATGTTCAAGCATTTGTTCAGGCTCTGGTTAGGATCAAGCCTGTTTACAGACCTTTGACTCCTCCCTGGAGTCTAAATCTAGTTCTTTCAGTTCTTCAAGGGGTTCCGTTTGAACCTTTACATTCCATAGATATTAAGTTACTATCTTGGAAAGTTTTGTTTTTGGTTGCTATTTCTTCTGCTAGAAGAGTTTCAGAGTTATCTGCTCTGCAGTGTTCTCCGCCCTATCTGGTGTTCCATGCAGATAAGGTGGTTTTGCGTACTAAGCCTGGTTTTCTTCCGAAAGTTGTTTCTAACAAAAATATTAACCAGGAGATAGTTGTACCTTCTTTGTGTCCGAATCCAGTTTCAAAGAAGGAACGTTTGTTACACAATTTGGACGTTGTCCGTGCTCTAAAGTTCTATTTAGAGGCTACTAAAGATTTCAGACAAACATCTTCCTTGTTTGTTGTTTATTCTGGTAAAAGGAAAGGTCAAAAAGCGACTGCTACCTCTCTTTCCTTTTGGCTTAAAAGCATTATCCGATTGGCTTATGAGACTGCCGGACGGCAGCCTCCTGAAAGAATCACAGCTCACTCCACTAGAGCTGTGGCTTCCACATGGGCCTTCAAGAACGAGGCGTCTGTTGACCAGATATGTAAGGCAGCGACTTGGTCTTCACTGCACACTTTTGCCAAATTTTACAAATTTGATACTTTTGCTTCTTCGGAGGCTATTTTTGGGAGAAAGGTTTTGCAAGCTGTGGTGCCTTCCGTTTAGGTAACCTGATTTGCTCCCTCCCTTCATCCGTGTCCTAAAGCTTTGGTATTGGTTCCCACAAGTAAGGATGACGCCGTGGACCGGACACACCAATGTTGGAGGAAACAGAATTTATGCTTACCTGATAAATTACTTTCTCCAACGGTGTGTCCGGTCCACGGCCCGCCCTGGTTTTTTAATCAGGTCTGATGAATTATTTTCTCTAACTACAGTCACCACGGTACCATATGGTTTCTCCTATATATATTTCCTCCTGTCCGTCGGTCGAATGACTGGGGTGGGCGGAGCCTAGGAGGGACTATATGGCCAGCTTTGCTGGGACTCTTTGCCATTTCCTGTTGGGGAAGAGAATATCCCACAAGTAAGGATGACGCCGTGGACCGGACACACCTTTGGAGAAAGTAATTTATCAGGTAAGCATAAATTCTGTTATTTATTTAAAATGAAGTATATTCATTCTTTATTAAAAGAAGTGTTGATTACATTAGATATGGAGGAAACTAGTCCTCTTGATATTAAAACTAGTAAACATTTAAATTCTGTTTATAAACCACCTGTGGTTATTACAGAGGTTTTTCCAGTTCCTGATGCTATTTCTGATATAATCAAAATTGATGTTAGATATATGTCTTTAGCTATTTTAGCTAGAAGAGCTTTGTGGCTCAAATCTTGGAATGATGATATGACTTCTAAGTCCAGATTGCTTTCTCTTTCTTTCCAAGGTAAGACATTATTTTGTTCTCAGTTGGATTCAATAATTTCATATGTCACTGGGGGAAGGGAGTTTTTTGCCTCAGGATAAAAAACCTAAAGGTAAATCTAAAGCTTTTAACCATTTTCGTTCCTTTCGACATAATAAGGAACAGAAATCTATTCCTTCCCCAAAGGAATCTGTTTCCAATTGGAAGTCTTCCTCAAATTGGAAGAAATCCAAGCCATTTAAGAGATCAAAGCCAGCCCCCAAGTCCGCATGAAGGTGCGGCCCTCATTCCAGCTCAGCTGGTAGGGGGCAGATTAAAAATTTTCAAAGATGGGGGACCCCCCTCCTCCCAGCCTAAAGCAGCTCTTGGCTACTGTCTTACCCCACCCAAACGTTACATTAACACCCAAATACTGTTGACACTCATTTATACGTGTAGGTACTTACCACCTACTCTACTCCTATTGTGTTTCTTAATTAACTTCCTCAAGAGGTAGTAGCAAGAAACACTGTGGGGACTTTAAAAATGCATGGGACAAGCATAAGGCTATCCTACAAACTAGATAAGTTTATACTGTTAGGTAAGGTCGGGCAGACTTGCTGGGCCTATGGCTCTTATCTGCCGTCAATATCTATGTTTCTATGTTACACGTACCTGCGCTAGAGTGATACTCCCTATGACAAACAATATATCATACATGGAATACAGTAAGATTTCTTGCTAATGTATCCGGTTGCATATCTAAGGTTAAATAAAAAAATAAAAAATTGACTCAATCATCTGGATTGTAATATTTCTCTGCTCTTGTTCTTATTGTAAACGGATATACACTGTTATGTTTTTGTTTATGCTATCAAATCTCAATAAAAAATGAATTAAAAAAAAATAAAAAAAATTTCAAAGATGTTTGGATCAATTCAGTCCAAAATCATTAGATTCAGAGTATTGTCTCTCAAGGGTACAGAATAGGATTCAGAGTAAGACCGCATGTGAGACTTTTTTTTTCTCACGCATTCCAGCGAACCCAGTAAAGGCTTTCCTGAAGTGTGTTTCAGACCTGGAGTTATCGGGGGTAATCATGCCAGTTCCGTTTCAGGAACAGGGTCTGGGGTTTTATTCAAATCTATTCATTGTCCCAAAGAAAGAAAATTCATTCAGACCAGTTTTGGATCTAAAGATTTTGAATAGATATGTAAGAGTACCAACTTTCAAGATGGTGACTATAAGGACTATTCTGCCTTTTGTTCAGCAAGGGCATTATATATCCACAATAGACTTACAGGATGCATATCTTCATATTCCGATTCATCCGGATCACTATCAGTTCCTGAGATTCTCTTTTCTAGACAAGCATTACCAATTTGTTGCTCTTCCTTTTGGCCTAGCGACAGCTCCAAGGATCTTTTCAAAGGTTCTCGGTGCCTTACTCTCTGTAATCAGAGAGCGGGGTATTGCAGTGTTTCCTTATTTGGATGATATCTTGGTACTCGCTCAGTCTTTACTTTCTGCAGAATCTCACGCAAATCAACTAGTGTTGTTTCTTCAAAGACATGGTTGGAGGATCAATTTACCAAAAAGTTCTTTGATTCCTCAAAGGTAACCTTTTTAGGTTTCCAGATATATTCAGTGTCCATGACTTTGTCTCTAACAGACAAGACGTTTGAAATTGGTTGCAGCCTGTCTGAACCTTCAGTCTCAGTCATTCCCTTCAGTAGCTATGTGCATGGAAGTTTTAGGTCTCATGACTGCAGCATCGGACGCGAACCCCTTTGCTCGTTTTCTTCTGAGACCTCTCCAGCTTTGTATGCTGAACCTATGGTGCAGGGATTATACAAGGATATCACAATTAATATCCTTAAATCCCAGTGTTCGACTTTCTCTAACTTGGTAGGTAAATCCCATCGTATAATTCTAGGGGCCTCTTTCGTTCGTCCAACCTGGACTGTGATCACAACAGATGTGAGTCTTTCAGGTTGGGGAGCTGTCTGGGGATCTCTGACAGCACAAGGGGTTTGGAAATCTCAAGAGGCGAGATTACCAATCAATACTTTGGAACTCCGTGCAATTCTCAGGGCTCTTCAGTTTTGGCCTCTGTTGAAGAGAGAACCGTTGTTTGTTTTCGAACAGACAATATCACAACTGTGGCATATGTCAATCATCAGGGTTTTGGGCGGAATCCAGCTCCTGTCTAATTTCTGCGGTTCATATCCCAGGTATAGACAATTGGGAAGCGGATTATCTCAGTCGTCAGACTTTACATCCAGGAGAATGGTCTCTCCACCCAGTTGTTTTCTCAAATTGTTCAGATGTGGGGGCTTCCAGAAATATATCTGTTGGCATCTCATCTAAACAAAAAACTTCCCAGGTACTGGTCCAGGTCCAGGGGTCCTCAGGCGGAAGCAGTGGATGCGTTGACACTTCCTTGGTATTATCAACCGTCTTATATTTTCCCGCCTCTAGTTCTTCCAAGAGTGATCTCCAAAATCATCATGGGGCAATCGTTTGTGCTGCTGGTGGCTCCAGCATGGCCTCACAGGTTTTGGTATGCGGATATTGTTCGGATGTCCAGTTGCCAACCTTGGCCTCTTCCTTTAAGGCCGGAGCTTCTGTCTCAAGGTCCGTTTTTCCATCAGGATCTCAAATCATTAAATTTGAAGGTATGGAAATTGAACCCCTAGTGCTTAGTCATAGAGGTTTCTCTGACTCAGTGATTAATACTATGTTACAGGCTCGTAAATCTGTTTCTAGAAAGATTTATTATCGAGTTTGGAAGATTTATATTTCATGGTGTTCTCATAAATTCTCTTGGCATTCTTTCAGAATTCCTAGAATTTTACAGTTTCTTCAGGATGGTTTGGATAAGGTTTTGTCTGCAAGTTCCTTGAAGGGACAAATCTCTGCTCTTTCTGTTTTATTTCACAGAAAGATTGCTAAACTTCCTGATATTCACAGTTTTGTACAGGCTTTGGTTCGTATCAAGCCTGTCATTAAATCAATCTCTCCTCCTTGGAGTCTTAATTTGGTTTTGAAGGCTTTGCAGACTCCTCCTTTTGAGCCTATGCATTCTTTGGACATTAAACTACTTTTCTTGGAAAGTGTTGTTCCTTTTGGCCATCTCTTCTGCTAGAAGAGTTTCTGAATTATCTGCTCTTTCTTGTGAATCTCCTTTTCTGATTTTTCATCAGGATAAGGCGGTTTTGCAGACTTCATTTAAATTTTTACCTAAGGTTGTGAATTCTAACAACATTAATAGAGAAATTGTTGTCCCTTCCTTGTGTCCTAATCCTAAGAATTCTTTGGAGAGATCCTTACATTCTTTGGATGTGGTAAGAGCTTTGAAATATTATGTTGAAGCTATTAAAGATTTCAGGAAGACTTCTATTTGTTATCTTTTGTGGTTCCAGGAAAGGTCAGAAGGCTTCTGCTGTTTCCTTGAATTCGTAGTTAAAGCTTTTGATTCATCAAGCTAATTTGTAGTCGGATCAAGCCCCGCCTCAGAGAATTACAGCTCATTCTACTAGATCAGTCTCCACTTCATGGGCTTTTAAGAATGAAGCTTCAGTTGATCAGATTTGCAGATTTCTTCAGAAGCAGTTTTTGGTTGAAAAGTTCTTCAGGCAGCTTTTTCAGTTTGATTCTTCTGCTTATGTTTTAAGTTTTTCTTTTCATTTATGAGAATAAACTTATATTTTGGGTTGTGGATTAATTTTTTTTCAGCGGAAAATGGCTTTTTATTTTATCCCTCCCTCTCTAGTGACTCTTGCGTGGAGTTCCACATCTTGGGTATTGCTATCCCATACGTCACTAGCTCATGGACTCTTGCCAATTACATGAAAGAAAACCTAATTTATGCAAGAACTTACCTGATAAATTAATTTCTTTCATATTGGCAAGAGTCCATGAGGCCCACCCTTTTTATGGTGGTTATGATTTTTTTTTATAAAGCACTATTATTTCCAAAATACTTTGTTGATGCTTTTTACTCCTTTATCACCCCACTACTTGGCTATTCGTTAAACTGAATTGTGGGTGTGGTGAGGGGTGTATTTTTATAGGCATTTTGAGGTTTGGGAAACTTTGCCCCTCCTGGTAGGATTGTATATCCCATACATCACTAGCTCATGGACTCTTGCCAATATGAAATAAATGAATTTATCAGGTAAGTTCTTACATAAATTATGTTTTTTAAAACCTTTATTAAGGAGCAGGATAGTTATGTGTTTATTACATTTTACATTTAAAGTCACAGTAACACTAGTTAGGATATTCAATTTATTTTCGATCAAAATGTGAATGAAAGATATATATTCTTTATGCTGTGATAATGACTTTTCTATTCTTCGTGTATGAGGAATTTACAGTTCAGAGATAAATCTCTTTTCAGAGCCAACATTGTATCAGATGCTGTTAAAAGACAAGATGCATTATGACAATGTTCTATACATTCTGCAGCCTTCTCCTCAAGTGTCCTAAAAACTTAGCATTCATTCAACCAGTGCCCTGTGCTTCCTCTACGACTCCCAGAGTTACCTTGCAAGACATCTCTTCCCTTTTTTACTAGACGGTCTCAAGTGCGTTGTCGGCTATTCCCATGCTGCAAGGAGAGCGCAAGAGGAAAACTAAACATTCAGTGAGTGAGGTTCCTGTCACGGTTGTTGCTATCTTAGAAGTCCCCTCCCAGACCTGAGGAAGAGGATACTTCGGTAGCATCTGAGGATAAAATCTCAGTTTCTTACAGTATAATTCCTCCTGCTGATACTGAAGTAGTATCTTTCAGGTTTAAGCTAGAAAACCTCTGTCTGTTACATAAGGCGGTTTTAGCTACTCAGGACGACGACACCATGGTTGTTGTTAATCTTATGTTGTACCAGATCATGTTTAAGATCATTGCTAAGGAATGGGAGATAACGGGTATCCTTTTTTCTCCATTTCCTATATTTGGAAGAGATGTTTACCCATAGCGGACTCTTTCAAGGTCAAAAAGGGCAATCTATGATTTGTATTGCTACTGTCACTTATGCGGCAGTATACTGTTTCATACGTTGTCTGGTTCCATGCAGACAGACACTCCCCTCGAAGAAACCCAGGATAATATAAAGGCCTTTAAGTCAGTCATCTCCTTTCTTACAGATGCTTCCCTTCAAGTATTTAGCGGGGAGCTAAGATTTCAGGCTTACCATATTGGCTCGCATTATGGTTAATTTGTTATCTGGGAAAGTTTTATTTCTTGTTGCTATTTCTTCTGTTCGTGGAGTGTTAGAGCTCTCGGGTTTGCAGTATGAGTCCCTTACCCTATTTTTCATTTAGATAAGGTAGTTTTGCGTCCTATATTAGGATTTCATCCTAAGGTGGCTTCTGATCGGAACTTTAATCAGGAGATTGTTGTTCTTGCGTTGTGTCCTAATCCTACCTCTCAGAAGGATCGGCTTCTGCTCAGTTTGGACGTGGTTTGTGCCTTAAAGTTTTAGCTACAGGCGATTAAGGATTTAGTCAGTCTTCTACTTTATTTGTGGTTTTCTCAGGAAAACGTAAGGGCCAGAAAGCTACGGCTACTTCTCTTTCTTTTTGGCTGAAGCGTATCATACGTTTTTGCATACGAGTTTGCTGTACAGCAGCCTCCAGAGAGAGATACGGCTCATTCCACAAGGGCTTTTGCTTCCTCATGGACATTCAAGAACGAAGCTTCTGTAGAACAGATTTGCAAGGCTGCAGCTTAGTATTCTCTTCACACTTTTTCAAAATTCTAGAAATTTGACACTTTTGCCTCAGCTGAGGCCGCTTTTGGGAAAAAGGTTATTCAAGCAGTGGTGCCTTCAGTTTAGGTTCCCTGTCTTGTCCCTCCTGTATCATCTGTGTACTCTAGCTTGGGTATTGATTCCCATTAGTAATTAAGATGATCCGTGGACTCATAGTGTCATTAAAAAGAAAAGAAAATTTATGTTTACCTGATAAATGTATTTCTTTTTTTTCATGAGTCCACGGCCCGCCCTGTTATTTAGACAGGTTATTTGTATGTTATAAACTTCAGACACCTCTGCACCTTGTTTCTTCCTTTCTTTCCTTAACTTCGGTCGAATGACTGGAGTAGGAGGGAAGGGAGGAGCTATTTAACAGCTTTGCTGTGGTGCTCTTTGCCGCCTCCTGCAGGGCAGGAGAGGTATTCCCATTAGTAATTAATATGATCCGTGGACTCATCGTGTCAAAAAAGAAATACATTTATCAGGTAAGCATAAATTTTCTTTTTTAACCAGATTCCTGTGTTCCTGTCTGGTTTTCCAGATCGAAGACCCTAGATTCTACCTTCAAAAGACGAGAAGCAAACTGTTTCACCTCCCCCGTAAGTCCTGAAATTTCAGTTTTAAGTATATTGAATTGAGGTAGATCAGCTCTTGTTTATCCATATTTCTGGATATTGGTGACTGTATTTCTATAGTATGTTCCATGTCGCTGGGCTTAACCCTCTTCTCCCTTGCTTTTGCCGGCATAGCTGGTGATTCGGATTTAATTTGTGTGACAAACTTTTCCATAAAAAACACTTATAATAATAAAAAAAAGTGTAAGCAATCAGTGTATTTATACGACGTACTATATGTGGAAAGAAAAAAGGAAAAACTGTGCATATAAATTCAAACAGAACTGTTCGTAACTCTATCAAGTTGTAATTTTATATTAATTTTGTGATTATACTACTGTAGATGCAACTACCTACTTTATATAATTCGTGACCGGGTAATACCCTGGTGTATGTGTAAATTTACATACCATCTTGAACCCTTTATGTAACTTTTGATGTTTATACAAGTTCCACCTTAAGTAAGGTGCAGCCCAAATGCCATCCAAATGTCAAGGTACAATACCTATAGGAAAAGGCTGTGATACTGTCATACCGCAGCTTTTATATCAAGCTTGTAACTCTTTTAGCCCACAGTGGTCTACTGATCCATACAAATATTGTAAAATGTCCAGCCATACGTCTGACAGTCTCCAAATACACTTTACATCTTATGTTATAATGTCTTTGTATACATACTCAGGTGTCCTAAAGTGATCTTAAACGGTTACTGTGTAGCAAGTCCCAAGCAGCTGGAATAATCAATAACTCTATTCAGACAGAGAGACCCTCTCTTATTCGGGGAACCAGTCCACTTCCAGGGCAAGATTAAGAGAATCTGGTAAGAGTGGTAAGCCCCTTTATCTAACGTAGGGTCCCATAATGAGTATATCATACAGCCTTGTCCGGTGTAAACTGCAATATGTACTTGCCGTTCTGGTGCAGTCAAAATGTAACAATTTTCTCCCACCTTGTCTTCCGGCACCACTTGTATGTTTGTGGCAAGCTGCTTTCTTCCACACCCCAGTTGTGCTATCTCCCTCCGGGTCTGTGTGACTGATAGTCCCACTCACCGGCCTTTACTTGTCTCCATCACACTTTTCCCTCTGGGGCTTAACCACTATCTGTCTTCCCTATTACACTTGCTCCAGCTCGCCTGTATACGACCCCGCGCCTCCTCTCTCGACACCACTCTTCCAGCTAGCTGTGTCCGTATCTCTGCTACAGCTCTGGTCGTGTGTTTCAGTGTTGTGGTATAGCTCTAACTCCTCAGCATCTCTCAGACTGTCTGCGTGGGTCATTGAGAAAGTTAAGAACATACAAAACGCATTTGACCAGATAACCTAGACGTTTTCAGTCCTTTTTTTAAGCAACAATCAAAGCTTTTTCTTTTTAATGACACAAAGAGTCCACGGATCATCTTAATTACTAATGGGATATTCACTTCCTGGTCAGCAGGAAGCGGCAAAGAGCACCACAGCAAAGCTTTTAAATAGCTCCTCCCTTCCTTCCCACTCAAGTCATTCTCTTTGTCTACGTTAGTGATAGGAAGTGGTAAAGTGAGGTGTTAGAAAAGATTCTTCAATCAAGAGTTTATTATTTTTAAACTAGTTCAAGATTGTGCTGCTTTGTCCTGGGGTGTAGCCGTAGTCCATATCAGTCTCTTCAGTAGAGAGGTGGTGGCTTTAGAGCAATGGGAACTTGTGGACATAATTCTCACTGCGCCTCCCATATATTGATGCTGCCCTAACCCTGAAAACCTGAGGGATTCTTACTCAGGACTTTCTTTTCATTCACAGGTCTATGTGAGGGAGAGGACCTCTCAAACCTGAGAACTGCCTTTCTGTTGGGCAGTATATGAGGTAAGTGCTGACTTTTTTTCTGGGGGAAGGTTAGTCTCAGAAATAAAGGAGGGCACTTTATTTATTTATTGCACATTCCTCATTATTACAATACATAGTCTCCCCTACAACATAGGGGACATTTGGGCATCATTGAAGCAGACACTGGGGCTGATTTTACTTTACGGTGGTTCCACATCTCCCGGCGGTTTTGTAAACTAATAACTGACTGGGAGATTTACTTGGTCATGCCCATGATGGGAGGTACCATTGGTAGCGTAGAGTAATTGCACGCCTTTTTTTTTTAACTTTTACTCCGCTCCATGATAGAAATATCATAGCTGCGTAGAAAGCTGCTACGTTTGAATATATATCGTAGCTGCATATGACCTACAGTACAAAAACCTTAGTCACTTTCGATTGCTGCTCAGCACCTCAGCAGAGGGTTGCTGAGGTGGAGAGATGTTTAACAATTATATCGTTGCTGCGTATATCTGACAGTGCAAAAGTCTTAATCTCAACGACTCCTGCTCAGCAGAGGGTTACTGAGGTGGGGAGGTGTTTACAAGTTTGATTTTAGGCCTATAGATTCTGAAATCGCTTAGAAATTCATATCAGGAAAAAAAGTTACTGTTTATTATTTAAAGAGACAGTAACGTTTTTAGGTTTTTACATTTTTAATAAAAAATGTTAACCCTTTGATAATCAAACTGTTTAGTTGGATGTTAGAATGAACCTAGAGGTTTTATAAAGGGTCTCTTGATCACTATGCTTTAATGCCAATGTGGAGCCACCAATCCCTTTCTGTTCCTCATGTATGGAGAGAACTTTAGGCTAGGCTACAGGGATAGACTTTTTTTCTGAGCCAATATTTTCTGATAAGGATGCTGTTCAATATATACCACAGCTTTGCCCTAAGGCGTCCCAAAAATGTTCCGCCCTCACATACAGTGCCCTGCGGTTCCTCTCTAGCTCCCGCTGGAGTTACTTTCAAAGACATTGCTTCTCTCATGTTTTCTGCAATTTTAGAGGCGTTGTCTGCTGTCCCAATATGGCAGGTTAAGCGTAAGAGGAAAATCAGACATTCAGCAAGCGAGGTTTCTGACGCAATTATTGATATTCAAATGTCCCCTCACAGAGCCTGAGGAAGAGGGTAACATAGTAGCATCTGTAGGTGAAATCTCAGATTCTGACAGTGTAATTCCTCTTGCTGATTCTGAAGTTGTATACTTCAGTTTAAGCTAGATCGCCTTAGTCTGTTACTTAAGGAGGTTTTAGCTACAGTGGGCGACAGCGACTCCACGGTCGTTGTTGTTCCTATGAAATCCAGTAGGCTGAACAAATATTTTGAGGTTCCTTCCTTGGTAGAAGAGACCGGGTATACCTTTCTTTCATGTAATTGGCAAGAGTCCATGAGCTAGTGACGTATGGGATATACAATCCTACCAGGAGGGGCAAAGTTTCCCAAACCTCAAAATGCCTACAAATACACCCCTCACCACACCCACAATTCAGTTTTACAAACTTTGCCTCCTATGGAGGTGGTGAAGTAAGTTTGTGCTAGATTTCTACGTTGATATGCGCTTCTCAGCATGTTGAAGCCCAGTTCCTCTCAGAGTACAGTGAATGTCAGAGGGATGTGAAGGGAGTATCACCTATTGAATACAATGGTCTTCCTAACGGGGTTCTATTTCATAGGTTCTCTGTTATCGGTCGTAGAGATTCATCTCCTACCTCCCTTTTCAGATCGACAATATACCATTACCTCTACTGATTTTCGTTTCAGTACTGGTTTGACTATCTGCTATATGTGGATGGGTGTCTTTTGGTAAGTATGTTTCATTTTCTTAAGACACTCTCAGTTATGGTTTGGCACTTTTATATATAAAGTTCTAAATATATGTTTGTACTTATATTTGCCATGATTCAGGTTTATCAGTATATTTTTCTTTTTTTTGCAGACTGTCAGTTTCATATCTAGGAAATGTTAAAAAAAAAAAAAAAATCTTACCGGAGGTTTTCAAATATTTCTATATTGCGGGCTGTATTAGGCTTGCGAGAGCGCAAAATGCTATAATTTATTGCGTCATTCTTGGCGCAAGACTTTTTTGGCGCAATAATTACGTTTGTTGATGCAAATTCGTCATTTCTGGCGTCTTAGTTGGCGCCGAGTCTTTTTACGAGGTTGCGTCATCTATGACGCTCGAGTTTCGTTCTGGACGTTTTTGGCGCCAAAAAAATGTCAGTTTGTGGTGCGTCATTTTTTTCCCACTCCTGAAACTGTCATATACGGAAATTGATAATTTTGCTTTATATGTTGTTTTTTCTTTTACATACCGCAAGATGTCTCAATCTGATCCTGTCTCAGAATCTACTACTGGAATCCTGCTGCCTGATATTGGTTCTAACAAAGCTAAGTGCATTTGTTGTAAACTTGTGGTAACTGTTCCTCCAGTTGTGGTTTGTAATAGTTGTCATGATAAACTTTTACATGCAGAGAATGTTTCCATTAGTAGTAGTTCATTACATGTTGCTGGTCCATCAACATCTAATGCTCAGGATATTCCTGTAAATTTAAGAGAATTTATTTCTGATTCCATTCAGAAGGCTTTGTCTGCCATTCCGCCTTCTAATAAACGTAAAAGGTCTTTTAAAACTTCTCATAGAATTGATGAATTTTCTAATGACCGACAACATACTGATGAGGATCTGTCTGATTCAGAGGATCCTGCCTCAGATATTGACACTGACAAATCCTCTTATTTATTTAAAATGGAGTATATTCGTTCTTTATTAAAAGAAGTGTTGATTGCATTAGATATGGAGGACACTAGTCCTCTTAATACTAAAACTAGTAAACGTTTAAATTCGGTTTATAAACCTCATGTAGTTTTTCCAGAGGTTTTTCCAGTTCCTGATGCTATTTCAGATATGATTTCTAAGGAATGGAATAGACTGGGTACTTCTTTTACTCCTTCTTCAAGGTTTAAAAATTGATATCCTTTGCCTACTGATAGATTGGAGTTTTGGGAAAAGATCCCCAAAGTTGATGGGGCCATCTCTACTCTTGCTAAATGTACTACTATTCCTATGGAAGATAGTACTTCCTTTAAAGATCCTTTAGATAGGAAGCTTGAATCTTATCTAAGGAAAGCTTATTTATTGTCACGCTCAGCTGCTGGGAAGCTCTGCAGTCCTCTCTGTGTGCTTGATTGACAGGTGTCTGAGCCACCCCTTCCTGATGATGTCACAACCAGGCTTTTTATTCTGGCTTCCTGTTTCTCCAGTGTCCGTTTGTTTGTTAACTTTGAGGCTTCTGTTAGGATTTCGCTGAGGAATCTCTCTAACTGCTGCTTTTCTGTTGCCAATCTCTTCAAGGACTTACTATGCCGGATTAACCTTCAACCTCCTGAATACCTGTCTCCAATCAATGAAAGTACTGTTTGTTTAGTGAAACTTTCAAACTTCCTGTTTACCTGCTGCAATCCCTGCATATTCAGACTACTCTGTGTAGTGCAAACTATTCAAATACTGTTATTTCTGTGAATCCTTCAATCTGCATGTTTACCTGTTTCCAAACTCTGCAAATACAATTATTCAGTGTAAACCTTCAAACTGCTTGATATCCTGTTGCCAATCTCCACAAGTACTGATTAATCTGTGTTAACCTTCAAACTACCAGCTTACCTGTTGCTATCACTGCAAGTTCTGACAACACAGTGTTAATCTTCAAACTACCTGATTACATTTTGTTAATTCTGCAAGTTCTGACTACACAGTGTTAACCCTCAAACTGCCTGATTACCTGTTGCATACTCTGCAAAGACTGTCTACACAGTGTTAACCTTCAGACTGCCTGATAACAAATGACCTACTCCTGCATTATTAACTGTTTCCTGTTTTACCCTTCTTCTGTCTGAGTATAAGTGACTTTCCCTGCTCTCCTGATTCTGTGGAAGGCATTTCCTGAAACCAGTTCCTTATTCAGAAGTCTATCTGGCTGATATCATGAATTACTTTGGCACAGGCTAACCCTGCTCCATATCGTGAGTACTTTGTTTTTTGGAGGTTGTCGTGGGGTCACGTCCTGGATTAAACTCATAGTGCAAGGGTGTTGTTTAAGTTCGCCCTTGCATTTGGGTCTACTTCTGGATATTTCCTAACCTGACATTTATGTTCAGGTCATCTTCTTAGGCCTGCTATTTCTTTGGCTGATGTTGCAGCTGCCTCAACTTTTTGGTTGGAAACTTTAGAGCAACAGGTATCAGATCATAATGTGTATAGCATTGTTAAATTAATTCAACATGCTAATAATTTCATTTGTGATGCCATTTTTTATATAATCAGAATTGATGTTAGATATGTATTTAGCTATTTTAGCTAGAAGAGCTTTATGGCTTAAATCTTGGAATGCTGATATGACTTCTAAATCAACATTGTTATCTCTTTCTTTCCAAGGTAATAAATTATTTGGTTCTCAGTTGGATTCTATAATTTCAACTGTCACTGGGGGGAAGGGAGCTTTTTTGCCTCAGGATAAAAAAATCTAAGGGTAAATCTAAGGGTAAATTTAAAGCTTCTTCCTTTCGACAAAATAAGGAACAGAAACCTAGTCCTTCCCCTAAGGAATCGGTCTCCAATTGGAAGCCTTCCTCAATCTGGAATAAATCCAAGCCATTTAAGAGATCTAAACCAGCCCCCAAGTCCGCATGAAGGTGTGTCCCTCATTCCAGCTCAGCTGGTAGGGGGCAGATTAAAATTTTTCAAGGATGTTTGGATAAATTCAGTCCAAAATCATTGGATTCAGAACATTGTCTCTCAGGGGTACAGAATAGGTAAGACTGCCTGTGAGAAGTTTCTTTCTCTCACGCATTCCAGTGAACCCAGAGAAAGCGCAGGCTTTCCTGAAGTGTTTTTCAGACCTGGAGTTATCTGGGGTAATCATGCCAGTTCATTTTCAGGAACAGGGTCTGGGGTTTTATTCAAATCTGTTCATTGTCCCGAAGAAAGAGAATTCATTCAGACCAGTTCTGTATCTAAAAGTTTTGAATCGTTATGTAAGAGTACCGACATTCAAAATGGTGACTATAAGGACTATTCTGCCTTTTGTTCAGAAAGGGCATTATATGTCCACAATAGACTTACAGGATGCATATCTTCATATTACGATTCATCCAGATCACTATCAGTTCCTTAGATTCTCTTTTCTAGACCAGCATTACCAATTTGTTTCTCTTCCTTTTGGCCTAGCGACAGCTCCAAGGATCTTTTCAAAGGTTCTCAGTGCCCTACTTTCTGTAATCAGAGAGCAGGCTAATTGCGGTGTTTCCTTATTTGGACGATATCTTGGTACTTGCTCAGTCTTTACGTTCTGCAGAATCTCACACAAATCAACTAGTGTTGTTTCTTCAAAGACATGTCTTGGGTCCCTTGCTTTTCTCTCTCTATACATCCTGCCTTGGAAAACTTATAGCCTCCTTTTGGATTCCAGTACCACCTATATGCTGATGATACCCAAATCTATCTTTCCTCTCCTGATATCTCTCCCTCCTTTACTCAACCAGATTTCTGACTGCCTCTCTGCAATTTTCTCTTGGATGTCTTCACACTACCTCCAACTCAATCTGTCCAAAACTGAGCTGCTTCTTATCCCCCCCCTCTTCGAGACATCCGACACCTGACATTTCTCTGATGGTTGGAGACTATTCTCAACACCTCACCCCAGGTCCGCTGCCTTGGGGTCACACTAGACTCAGAACTCACATTCAACCCACATATAAAAATGCTTACCAAATCCTGCCGTTCACACCTACGCAACATTTCCAGAATTCGTCCCTTCCTTACTCAAAAAAACTACAAAAATACTTATTCATTCCCTCATCCTGTCACGCATTGATTATTGCAATCTACTCTTAAATGGCCTCCCAAAACACTGCCTCTCCTCCCTCCAATCTATTATGAATGCTTCTGCTAGACTCATCCACCTAAGTCGACGATCTACATAAGCTGCTCCGCTCTGCCAGTCTCTACACTGGCTCCCCATACACTCCAGAATACAATTTAAAGTATTAGCCCTAACCTACAAAGCACTCAACAGTCTAACTCCCAACTATATTTCCTCTCTCATCGTGAAATACTCCCCATCCCGTCCTCTTCAATCAACCTCTGACCTACGTCTCTACACTCCTGTTATCTCTACATCCCACTCCTGCCTCCAAGACTTTGCACATGCTGCTCCTGTCCTCTGCAACTCTCTACCCCGCTCCATCAGACTGTTTTCAACCTTGTATAGCTTCAGACGATCCTTGAAAACCCACCATTCAGAGAGGCTTACCATCTCTCCTCCATCCCGCATCCGAACCAAGCTAATACATGTACATGAACTGCCTGACTCACTGCTGCAAATACAACCAATGTAACAAGGTACCCCAACCTTATGTCTCTGCACCCTAAACCTATAGACTGTGAGCTCTCCGGAGCAGGGCCCTCTTCCTCCTGTGCTAGATTTTAGTCTTGTTATGTTTTGTATTGTATCACAAATCTTTGTCGTATATCCCTATCATTGTACCCAGCGCTACGGAATTTGGCGGTGCTATACAAATAAATTATAATAATGGTTGGAGGATCAATTTACAAAAAGGTTCTTTGATTCCTCAGACAAGGGTAACCTTTTTAGGTTTCTAAATAGATTCAGTATCCATGACTTTGTCTCTAACAAACAAGAGACATCAGAAATTGGTTGCAGCCTGTCGGAACCTTCAGTCTCCGTCATTCCCTTCAGTAGCTATGTGCATGGAGGTTTTAGGTCTCATGACTGCAGCATCGGATGCGATCCCCTTTGCTAGTTTTCACATGAGACCTCTTCATATTTGTATGCTGAACCAATGGTGCAGGGATTATACAAGGATATCAGAATTAATATCCTTAAATCCCAATGTTTGACTATCTCTGACTTGGTGGTTAGATCACCATCGTATAGTTCAAGGGGCCTCTTTTTTTTGTTCGTCCAACCTGGACTGTGATCACAACAGATGCGAGTCTTTCAGGTTGGGGAGCTGTGTGGGGATCTCTGACAGCACAAGGGGTTTTGAAATCTCAAGAGGCGAGATTACCAATCAATATTTTAGAACTCCGTGCGATTCTCAGAGCTCTTCAGTTTTGGCCTCTATTGAAAAGAGAGCCGTTTATTTGTTTTCAGACAGACAATGTCACAACTGTGGCGTATGTCAATCATCAGGGTGGGACTCAGTCCTCAGGCTATGAAAGAAGTATCCCGGATACTTGTTTGGGCAGAATCCAGCTCCTGTCTAATTTATGCAGTCCATATCCCAGGTATAGACAATTGGGAAGCGGATTATCTCAGTCGTCAAACTTTAAATCCGGGAGAGTGGTCTCTTCACCCAGATGTATTTTTTCAAATTGTTCAGATGTGGGGGCTTCCAGAAATAGATCTGATGGCATCTCATCTAAACAAGAAACTTCCCAGGTACCTGTCCAGGTCCAGGGATCCTCAGGCCGAAGCAGTGGATGCATTGACACTTCCCTGGAGTTATCAACCTGCCTATATTTTTCCGCCTCTAGTTCTTTTTCCAAGATCATCATGAATCAATCGTTTGTGCTGCTGGTGGCTCCAGCATGGGCTCACAGGTTTTGGTATGCGGATCTTGTTTGGGTGTCCAGTTGCCAACCATGGCGACTTCCACGAAGGCCAGACCTTCTATCTCAAGGTCCGTTTTTCCATCAGGATCTCAAATCATTAAATTTTTTATGTATTGAAATTGAACGCTTAGTGCTTAGTCATAGAGGTTTCTGACTCAGTGATTAATACTATGTTGCAGGCTCGTAAATCTGTTTCTAAAAAGATTTATTATCGAGTTTGGAAGACTTACATTTCATGGTGCTCTTCTCATAAATTCTCTTGGCCTTCTTTTAGGATTCCTAGAATTTACAGTTTCTTCAGGATGGTTTGGATAAGTGTTTGTCTGCAAGCTCCTTGAAAGGACAAATATCTGCTCTTTCTGTTTTATTCCACAGAAAAATTGCTAAACTTCCTGATATTCATTGTTTTGTACAGACTTTGGTTCATATCAAGCCTGTAAATAAATAAATATCTCCTCCTTGGTGTCTTAATTTGGTTTTGAAAGCTTTACAGGCTCCTCCGTTTGAGCCTATGCATTCTTTGGACATTAAATTGCTTTCTTGGAAAGTGTTGTTTCTTTTGGCCATCTCTTCTGCTAGAAGAGTTTCTGAATTATCTGCTCTTTCTTATGAGTCTCCTTTTCTGATTTTTCATCAGGATAAGGCAGTTTTGCGGACTTCATTTAAATTCTTACCTAAAGTTGTGAATTCTAACAACATTAGTAGGGAAATTGTTGTCCCTTCTTTGTGTCCCCATCCTAAGAATTCTTTGGAAAGATCTTTACATTCTTTGGATGTGGTGAGAGCTTTGAAGTATTATGTTGAAGCTACTAAAGTTTTCAGAAAGACTTCTAGTCTATTTGTTATTTTTTCTGGTTCTATTAAAGGTCAGAAGGCTTCTGCCATTTCTTTGGCATCTTGGTTAAAGCTTTTGATTTATCACGCTTATTTGGAGTCGGGTAAATCCCCGCCTCAGAGGATTACAGCTCATTCTACTAGGTCAGTTTCCACTTCCTGGGCTTTTAAGAATGAAGCTTCAGTTGATCAGATTTGCAAAGCAGCAACTTGGTCTTCTTTGCATACATTTACTAAATTCTACCATTTTTATGTTTTTTCTTCTTCAGATTTGGGTTGTGGATTCATTTTTTTCAGCGGAATTGTCTGTCTTTATTCTTTATCCCTCCCTCTCTAGTGACTCTTGCGTGGAGTTCCACATCTTGGGTATTGCTATCCCATACATCACTAGTTCATGGACTAGTTACATGAAAGAAAACATAATTTATGTAAGAATTTACCTGATAAATTAATTTCTTTCATATTGGCAAGAGTCCATGAGGCCCACCTTTTTTATGGTGGTTATGATTTTTTTTGTATAAAGCACAATTATTCCAATTCCTTTGTTTATGCTTTTTGCTCCATTCTTCTTGGTTATTCATTAAACTGAATTGTGGGTGTGGTGAGGGGTGTATTTGTAGGCATTTTGAGGTTTGGGAAACTTTGCCCCTCCTGGTAGGATTGTATATCCCATACGTCACTAGCTTATGGACTCTTTCCAATATGAAAGAAATTAATTTATCAGGTAAATTCTTACATAAATTATGTTTTTTCTCCATCTCCTATATTTAAAAGATGTTTCCCATAGCCGACTCAGTTAAGGAGGCTTGGCAAACAGTCCCCAAGGTGGAAGTAGCCGTTTCCACCTTAGCTAAGAGAACTACTATACCCTTTGAGGATAGTTGTGCTTTTAGAGATCCTATGTACTAGAGAGGGGTTACTCAAGAAGATGTATGTGCACCAGGGCTTACAATGACAGCCAGATGTGTGCATTGCTACTGACACTAGTGCAGTGGTATATTGGTTTGATGCATTGTCTGATATTAGGACAGAAACTCCACTGGATGAAATCCAGGATTGGATAAAAGCTCTTAAATTGACTAATTCCTTTATTACGGAAGCTTCCCTTCAAGTTATCACACTGGGAGCAAAGATTTCAGCTTTCTCTGTTCTAGCTTGCAGAACCTTACAGTTAATACCTTGATCTGTGGATGTATCCTTTAAGTCTAAGCTTTTAGCGATTCCTTACAAGGGGAATACCTTGTTTGGACCTGGCTTGACGGAAATAATCTCTGATATTAAGGGAGGTAAGGGTCATCTTTTCCCGCAGGACAAGAGAAACAAACCAGAGGGACGACAGAGTAATTTCTTTTACAAAGATATGACGAGTCAACGGATTTCATCCTTACTTGTGGGATATTAACCTCCTGCTAACAGGAAGTGGCAAAGAGCACCACAGCAGAGCTGTATATATAGCCCCTTCCCCTCCACTCTGTCATTCTCTTTGCCTGTGTTATACTAGGAAGAGGTAAAGTGAGGTGTTAGTTTTATTTTCTTAAATCAAGAGATTTTTTATTTTAAATGGTACCGGCGTGTACTATTTTCCTCAGGGGTGTAAGGAAGAAGATTTCTGCCCTGAGGATGATGATCTTAGCAGTTGTAACTAAGATCCACGCTGGTCCCTACAAGATATCTGAAGGTAACACATGAGACATCTTCAGTGTGGAGACCGGTTTCATGCTATAAGCAGCATTAAGGTATGTGCAGCCTTTTATTTCTGAAGAGACTTGGTATATCAGAACTGACTGGCATTTATTTCCCTGTATGGGAATGGGGTAAGCAGTAGACCTGTTATACATAGGGGTGTTACTGGAGTCCTTTGTTTTTATTTTTCTGAGATGACATAAGGGCATGATATGACACTCTGGGAGAGGCATAAAGGCAGTAAATCGATAAGGCAGTTAAACGATTGAGCTATTTTTTACTATATATCCAGCATTACTTGCTGGGATGTGTTTTGGGTGTGTTTTTGTGTTTCACTTAGCTGTGTAAAAAACCGGTTCTCCATGCGGTTGTATTTGGGCCTACTCCGACATCGGCCATAAGGGACGGGGCTTGTTTTCACATGCTCAGATGCGCACTTCCTTTTGACAGAGAAGCAGCAAGCAGTAACTCTGGTTGCTCCTGGACAGTAGTCTCTGGCCTGAAGTGTTGGCTATTCATTCCGAAGTACCCTGGGGCAGGTAGGCGCCACAGCAGTGGTGTGGCGAGGTGCAGAGGGTATTTTTGTGTAAACTGATAATTTTTTCACTTTAGAGCCTTATTTTCTTTCATGTAATTAGCAAGAGTCCATGAGCTAGTGACGTATGGGATATACATTCCTACCAGGAGGGGCAAAGTTTCCCAAACCTCAAAATGCCTACAAATACACCCCTCACCACACCCACAATTCAGTTTTACAAACTTTGCCTCCGATGGAGGTGGTGAAGTAAGTTTGTGCTAGATTCTACGTTGATATGCGCTCCGCAGCAAGTTGGAGCCCGGTTTTCCTCTCAGCGTGCAGTGAATGTCAGAGGGATGTGAGGAGAGTATTGCCTATTTGAATGCAGTGATCTCCTTCTAAGGGGTCTATTTCATAGGTTCTCTGTTATCGGTCGTAGAGATTCATCTCTTACCTCCCTTTTCAGATCGACGATATACTCTTATATATACCATTACCTCTGCTGATTCTCGTTTCAGTACTGGTTTGGCTATCTGCTATATGTAGATGAGTGTCCTGGGGTAAGTAAGTCTTATTTTCTGTGACACTCCTAGCAATGGTTGGGCACTTTGTTTATAAAGTTTTAAATATATGTATTCAAACATTTATTTGCCTTGACTCAGAATGTTCAACTTTCCTTATTTTCAGACAGTCAGTTTCATATTTGGGATAATTTTAATTTAACATTTTTCTTACCTTAAAATTTGACTTTTTCCCTGTGGGCTGTTAGGCTCGCGGGGGCTGAAAATGCTTCATTTTATTGCGTCATTTTTGGCGCGGACTTTTTTGGCGCAAAAATTCTATTTCCGTTTCCGGCGTCATACGTGTCGCCGGAAGTTGCGTCATTTTTTTACGTTATTTTGCGCCAAAAATGTCGGCGTTCCGGATGTGGCGTCATTTTTGGCGCCAAAAAAGCATTTAGGCGCCAAGTAATGTGGGCGTCTTATTTGGCGCGAAAAAATATGGGCGTCACTTTTGTCTCCACATTATTTAAGTTTCATTTTTTATTGCTTCTGGTTGCTAGAAGCTTGTTCTTTGGCATTTTTTCCCATTCCTGAAACTGTCATTTAAGGAATTTGATCAATTTTGCTTTATATATATGTTGTTTTTTCTCTTACATATTGCAAGATGTCTCACGTTGCATCTGAGTCAGAAGATACTACAGGAAAATCGCTGTCAAGTGCTGAATCTACCAAAGCTAAGTGTATCTGCTGTAAACTTTTGGTAGCTATTCCTCCAGCTGTTGTTTGTATTGATTGTCATGACAAACTTGTTAAAGCAGATAATATTTCCTTTAGTAAAGTACCATTGCCTGTTGCAGTTCCTTCAACATCTAAGGTGCAGAATGTTCCTGATAATATAAGAGATTTTGTTTCTGAATCCATAAAGAAGGCTATGTCTGTTATTTCTCCTTCTAGTAAACGTAAAAAATCTTTTAAAACTTCTCTCCCTACAGATGAATTTTTAAATGAACATCATCATTCTGATTCTGATGATTCCTCTGGTTCAGAGGATTCTGTCTCAGAGGTTGATGCTGATAAATCTTCATATTTATTTAAAATGGAATTTATTCGTTCTTTACTTAAAGAAGTACTAATTGCTTTAGAAATAGAGGATTCTGGTCCTCTTGATACTAATTCTAAACGTTTAGATAAGGTATTTAAAGCTCCTGTGGTTATTCCAGAAGTTTTTCCTGTTCCTAATGCTATTTCTGCAGTAATTTCCAAAGAATGGGATAATTTGGGTAATTCATTTACTCCTTCTAAACGTTTTAAGCAATTATATCCTGTGCCGTCTGACAGATTAGAATTTTGGGACAAGATCCCTAAAGTTGATGGGGCTATTTCTACCCTTGCTAAACGTACTATTATTCCTACGTCAGATGGTACTTCGTTTAAGGATCCTCTAGATAGGAAAATTGAGTCCTTTCTAAGAAAAGCTTATCTGTGTTCAGGTAATCTTCTTAGACCTGCTATATCTTTGGCTGATGTTGCTGCAGCTTCAACTTTTTGGTTGGAAACTTTAGCGCAACAAGTAACACATCATGATTCTCATGATATTATTATTCTTCTTCAGCATGCTAATAATTTTATCTGTGATGCCATTTTTGATATTATCAGAGTTGATGTCAGGTTTATGTCTCTAGCTATTTTAGCTAGAAGAGCTTTATGGCTTAAAACTTGGAATGCTGATATGGCGTCTAAATCAACTTTACTTTCCATTTCTTTCCAGGGTAACAAATTATTTGGTTCTCAGTTGGATTCCATTATTTCAACTGTTACTGGTGGGAAAGGAACTTTTTTACCACAGGATAAAAAATCTAAGGGTAAAAACAGGGCTAATAATCGTTTTCGTTCCTTTCGTTTCAACAAAGAACAAAAGCCTGATCCTTCATCCTCAGGAGCAGTTTCAGTTTGGAGACCATCTCCAGTCTGGAATAAATCCAAGCCAGCTAGAAAGGCAAAGCCTGCTTCTAAGTCCACATGAAGGTGCGGCCCTCATTCCAGCTCAGCTGGTAGGGGGCAGGTTACGTTTTTTCAAGGAAATTTGGATCAATTCTGTTCACAATCTTTGGATTCAGAACATTGTTTCAGAAGGGTACAGAATTGGTTTCAAGTTAAGACCTCCTGCAAAGAGATTTTTTCTTTCCCGTGTCCCAGTAAATCCAGTAAAAGCTCAAGCATTTCTGAAATGTGTTTCAGATCTAGAGTTGACTGGAGTAATTATGCCAGTTCCAGTTCCGGAACAGGGGATGGGGTTTTATTCAAATCTCTTCATTGTACCAAAGAAGGAGAATTCTTTCAGACCAGTTCTGGATCTAAAAATATTGAATCGTTATGTAAGGATACCAACGTTCAAGATGGTAACTGTAAGGACTATCTTACCTTTTGTTCAGCAAGGGAATTATATGTCCACAATAGATTTACAGGATGCATATCTGCATATTCCGATTCATCCAGATCATTATCAGTTCCTGAGATTCTCGTTTCTGGACAAGCATTACCAGTTTGTGGCTCTGCCGTTTGGCCTAGCTACAGCTCCAAGAATTTTTACAAAGGTTCTCGGTGCCCTGCTGTCTGTAATCAGAGAACAGGGTATTGTGGTATTTCCTTATTTGGACGATATCTTGGTGCTTGCTCAGTCTTTACATTTAGCAGAATCTCATACGAATCGACTTGTGTTGTTTCTTCAAGATCATGGTTGGAGGATCAATTTACCAAAAAGTTCTTTGATTCCTCAGACAAGGGTAACCTTTCTGGGTTTCCAGATGGATTCAGTGTCCATGACTCTGTCTTTAACAGACAAGAGACGTCTAAAGTTGATTACAGCTTGTCGAAACCTTCAGTCACAATCATTCCCTTCGGTAGCCTTATGCATGGAAATTCTAGGTCTTATGACTGCTGCATCGGACGCGATCCCCTTTGCTCGTTTTCACATGCGACCTCTTCAGCTCTGTATGCTGAAGCAATGGTGCAAGGATTACACGAAGATATCTCAATTAATATCTTTAAAACCGATTGTTCGACACTCTCTAACATGGTGGACAGATCACCATCGTTTAATTCAGGGGGCTTCTTTTGTGCTTCCGACCTGGACTGTAATTTCAACAGATGCAAGTCTCACAGGTTGGGGAGCTGTGTGGGGATCTCTGACGGCACAAGGAGTTTGGGAATCTCAGGAGGTGAGATTACCGATCAATATTTTGGAACTCCGTGCAATTTTCAGAGCTCTTCAGTTTTGGCCTCTTCTGAAGAGAGAATCGTTCATTTGTTTTCAGACAGACAATGTCACAACTGTGGCATACATCAATCATCAAGGAGGGACTCACAGTCCTCTGGCTATGAAAGAAGTATCTCGAATTTTGGTTTGGGCGGAATCCAGCTCCTGTCTAATCTCTGCGGTTCATATCCCAGGTGTAGACAATTGGGAAGCGGATTATCTCAGTCGCCAAACGTTGCATCCGGGCGAATGGTCTCTTCACCCAGAGGTATTTCTTCAGATTGTTCAAATGTGGGAACTTCCAGAAATAGATCTGATGGCGTCCCATCTAAACAAGAAACTTCCCAGGTATCTGTCCAGATCCCGGGATCCTCAGGCGGAGGCAGTGGATGCATTATCACTTCCTTGGAAGTATCATCCTGCCTATATCTTTCCGCCTCTAGTTCTTCTTCCAAGAGTAATCTCCAAGATTCTGAAGGAATGCTCGTTTGTTCTGCTGGTAGCTCCGGCATGGCCTCACAGGTTTTGGTATGCGGATCTTGTCCGGATGGCCTCTTGCCAACCGTGGACTCTTCCGTTAAGACCAGACCTTCTGTCACAAGGTCCTTTTTTCCATCAGGATCTGAAATCCTTAAATTTAAAGGTATGGAGATTGAACGCTTGATTCTTGGTCAAAGAGGTTTCTCTGACTTTGTGATTAATACTATGTTACAGGCTCGTAAATCTGTATCTCGAGAGATATATTATAGAGTCTGGAAGACTTATATTTCTTGGTGTCTTTCTCATCATTTTTCCTGGCATTCTTTTAGAATACCGAGAATTTTACAGTTTCTTCAGGATGGTTTAGATAAGGGTTTGTCCGCAAGTTCTTTGAAAGGACAAATCTCTGCTCTTTCTGTTCTTTTTCACAGAAAGATTGCTATTCTTCCTGATATTCATTGTTTTGTACAAGCTTTGGTTCGTATAAAACCTGTCATTAAGTCAATTTCTCCTCCTTGGAGTTTGAATTTGGTTCTGGGAGCTCTTCAAGCTCCTCTGTTTGAACCTATGCATTCATTGGACATTAAATTACTTTCTTGGAAAGTTTTGTTCCTTTTGGCCATCTCTTCTGCCAGAAGAGTTTCTGAATTATCTGCTCTTTCTTGTGAGTCTCCTTTTCTGATTTTTCATCAGGATAAGGCAGTGTTGCGAACTTCTTTTGAATTTTTACCTAAAGTTGTGAATTCCAACAACATTAGTAGAGAAATTGTGGTTCCTTCATTATGTCCTAATCCTAAGAATTCTAAGGAGAAATCGTTGCATTCTTTGGATATTGTTAGAGCTTTGAAATATTATGTTGAAGCTACGAAATCTTTTCGTAAGACTTCTAGTCTATTTGTTATCTTTTCCGGTTCTAGAAAAGGCCAGAAAGCTTCTGCCATTTCTTTGGCATCTTGGTTGAAATCTTTAATTCATCTTGCCTATGTTGAGTCGGGTAAAACTCTGCCTCAGAGAATTACAGCTCATTCTACTAGGTCAGTTTCTACTTCCTGGGCGTTTAGGAATGAAGCTTCGGTTGACCAGATCTGCAAAGCAGCAACTTGGTCCTCTTTGCATACTTTTACTAAATTCTACCATTTTGATGTATTTTCTTCTTCTGAAGCAGTTTTTGGTAGAAAAGTACTTCAGGCAGCGGTTTCAGTTTGAATCTTCTGCTTATGTTTTTCGTTAAACTTTATTTTGGGTGTGGATTATTTTCAGCAGGAATTGGCTGTCTTTATTTTTATCCCTCCCTCTCTAGTGACTCTTGTGTGGAAAGATCCACATCTTGGGTAGTCATTATCCCATACGTCACTAGCTCATGGACTCTTGCTAATTACATGAAAGAAAACATAATTTATGTAAGAACTTACCTGATAAATTCATTTCTTTCATATTAGCAAGAGTCCATGAGGCCCGCCCTTTTTTTGTGGTGGTTATGATTTTGTATAAAGCACAATTATTCCAATTCCTTATTTTATATGCTTTCGCACTTTTTTCTTATCACCCCACTTCTTGGCTATTCGTTAAACTGAATTGTGGGTGTGGTGAGGGGTGTATTTGTAGGCATTTTGAGGTTTGGGAAACTTTGCCCCTCCTGGTAGGAATGTATATCCCATACGTCACTAGCTCATGGACTCTTGCTAATATGAAAGAAATTAATTTATCAGGTAAGTTCTTACATAAATTATGTTTTTCACCTTTTTTCATATGGTGCAATAATTTTTGGATATACCAATAAGTTTTTGTTAATTTTGGAGACAAATTAATGTTATTTAAGCTGTTTTGGAAAAATTGTTCACTTTTTCTTTCTTAAAGGCGCAGTACACTTTTTTTCAAAGATTTATTTAAAGCAATAAATAAAGCGTTTAAACAACTTCTGTGGCTATTATTAGTCTGTTCAACATGTCTGACATTGAGGAATCTCATTGTTCTATATGTTTAGAAGCTATTGTGGAACCCTTACATTGTGTACCTCTTGTACTGAAAGGGCCTTACATTGTAAGGTCAAGATAGTGTGCCTAAGGATGATTCTCAGTCTGAAGAGAATCAGGATATGCCATCCAATTCTCCCCAAGTGTCACAACCTTTAACGCCCACACAAGCGACGCCAAGTACCTCTAGTCTGTCTAATTCTTTTACTCTGCAGGAGATGGCTGCAGTTATGTCAACTACCCTTACAGAGGTATTATCTAAATTACCAGTGTTACAGGGTAAATGCAGTAGGTCAGGTATTAATGTAAATACTAAATCCTCTAATGCTTTATTAGCTATTTCCGATGTACCCTCAGTGTTCTGAGTTGGGGGTCAGGGAATTGCTGTCTGAGGGAGAAATTTCAGACTCAGGGAATGTGTTACCTCAGACAGATTTGGATGCTATGTCCTTTAAATTTAAGCTTGAACACCTCCGTCTGTTGCTTCGGGAGGTTTTAGCGACTCTGGATGATTGTGACCCTATTATGATACCACCAGAGAAATTGTGTAAGATGGACAGATATCTAGAAGTGCCTACTTACACTGATGTTTTTCCGGTTCCTAAAAGAATTTCGGAAATTGTAAAGAAGGAATGGGATAGACCAGGTATATAGTTTTCTCCCCCTCCTACTTTTAAGAAAATGTTTCCCATATCAGACACCATTCGGGACTTGTATCAAACGGTCCCTAAGGTGGAGGGAGCTATATCTACCCTGGCTAAGCATACAACTATACCCATTGAGGACAGTTGTGCTTTCAAAGACCCTATGGATAAAAAATTAGAGGGTCTCCTAAAGAAATTGTTTATTAATCAGGGTTTTCTTTTACAACCTACTGCTTGCATTGTTCCAGTAACTACTGCAACAGCTTTTTGGTTTGAAGCTCTGGAAGAGTCCCTGAAGGTTGAGACTCCGTTAGATGACATTTTGGATAGAATTAAGGCTCTCATGTTAGCTAATTCTTTTATTACTGATGCTGCTTTTCAAATTGCTAAATTTGCAGCGAAAAATGCAGGATTGGCTATTCTAGCACGTAGAGTGTTGTGGCTAAAATCTTGGTCTTCTGATGTATCATCAAAAACTAAGCTTTTAGCTATTCCCTTTAAAGGTAAGACCCTTTTCGGGCCAGAATTGAACGAAATCATTTCTGACATTACAGGAGGTAAAGGTCATACCCTACCTCAGGATAAGTCTGTTAAGATGAGGGGTAAACATAATAATTTTCTTTCTTTTCAGAATTTTAAGGGAGGACCTTCTGCTTCCTCTTCCTCCTCAAAGCATGAAGGGAATTTTACCCAATCTAAGTCAGTCTGGAGACCCAACCAGAATTGGAATATAGGTAAACAATCCAAGAAGCCCGCTGCTACTTCAAAAACAGCATGAAGGGGTGACCCCCGATCCAGGACCGGATTTAGTAGGGGGCAGACTTTCTTTCTTTGCCCAGGCTTGGGCAAGAGATGTTCAGGACCCATGGGTACTAGAAATAATGACCCACGGTTATCAATTGGATTTCAAGGATTTTCTCCCAAGAGCGAGGTTTCATTTTTCAAGATTATCTGTAGACCAGATGAAAAGGGAGGCGTTCTTATGCTGTGTAAAATACCTTGTTTCTATGGGAGTAATTTGTCCAGTTGCAAAATCGGAACAAGGACAGGGGTTTTACTCAAATCTATTTGTGGTTCCCAAAAAAGAAGGCACTTTCAGACCCATTTTAGACCTCAAATGTCTAAACAAGTTTCTCAGAGTCCCATCGTTCAAGATGGAGACTATACGAACAATTTTACCAATGATCCAGGAGGGTCAATATGACTACTGTGAACTTGAAGGATGCATATCTTCATATTCCAATTCACAAGGATCATCAGTTTCTAAGGTTTGCCTTCCTGGACAAACATTATCAGTTCGTGGCTCTTCCCTTCAGGTTGGCCACAGCACCCAGAATCTTCACAAAGGTTCTAGGGTCTCTTTTGGCGGTTCTCAGACCTTGTTCCACAGACAAGGGTTCCTTTCTTGGGAACTCTGATAGACTCGGTAGCCATGAAAATATTTCTGACAGAGGTCAGAAAATCAAAGATTCTAAATAATTGCCGAGCACTTCAGTCCATTCCTCGGCCATCAATGGCTCAGTGTATGGATTACGTTTGTTCACTTTCATCTCAGACCGCTGCAGCTGTGCATGCTCAGACAGTGGAATGGGGATTATGCGGATTTATCTCCTCAGATAAACCTAGACCAAGAAACCAGAGACTCTCTTCTTTGGTGGTTGTCACTGGATCATCTGTCCCAGGGGACTTGTTTCCGCAGACCCTCATGGGTCATAGTGACAACAGACTCCAGCCTTCTGGGCTGGGGTGCAGTCTAGAATTCCCTAAAGGCTCAGGGTGTTTGGACACAGGTGGAGTCTTTACTTCCAATCAATATTCTGGAACTGAGAGCAATATTCAATGCGCTTCAGGCATGGCCTCAGTTGGCTTCGGCCAAATTCATCAGATTCCAGTCGGACAACATCACGACTGTGGCCTATATCAATCATCAGGGGGGAACAAGGAGTCCCTTAGCAATGAGAGAGGTATCCAAGATAATCTGTTGGGTGGAAGCCCACTCTTGTCATCTGTCAGCAATCTACATCCCAGGGGTAGAGAACTGGGAAGCGGATTTTCTAAGTCGACAGACTTTTCATCCGGGGGAGTGGGAGCTCCACCCGGAGGTGTTTGCCTCACTGACTCTCCGATAGGGCAGACCGAAATTGGATCTGATGGCATCTCGACAGAATGCCAAGCTTCCAAGATACGGATCCAGGTCGAGGGATCCTCAGGCCAAACTGATAGATGCCTTGGCAGTTCCTTGGTCGTTCAGCCTAGCTTATGTGTTTCCACCGTTTCCTCTCCGTCCACGCGTGATTGCTCAAATCAAACAGGAGAGAGCTTCAGTGATCCTGATAGCACCTGCGTGGCCATGCAGGACTTGGTATGCGGATCTAGTGGACATGTCCTCTCTGCCACTGTGGAAACTTCCTTTGAGACAGGACCTTCTCATTCAAGGTCCTTTCCAACATCCAAATCTAATTTCTCTGCAGCTGACTGCGTGGAGATTGAACGCTTGATTTTATCAAAGCGAGGATTCTCCGATTCGGTCATCAATACTTTGATACAGGCTAGAAAGCCTGTCACTAGAAAGATCTATCATAAGATATGGCGTAAATATCTTTATTGGTGTGAATCTAAGGGTTACTCATGGAGTAAAGTTAGGATTCCTAGGATTCTGTCTTTTCTCCAAGAAGGATTGGAGAAAGGGTTATCAGCAAGTTCCTTAAAGGGACAAATTTCAGCTTTGTCAATTCTGTTTCACAAACATTTGGCAGATGTGCCAAATGTTCAGTATTTTTGTCAGGCTCTATCTAGAATTAAGCCTGTATTTAGACCCATTACTCCTCCCTGTAGTTTGAATTTAGTTCTTTGAGTTCTTCAAGGGGTTCCGTTTGAACCCATGCATTCCATAGATATTAAATTGTTATCTTGGAAAGTTCTGTTTTTAGTTGCTATTTCTTCTGCTCGAAGAGTTTCTGAGCTTTCAGCGCTACAGTGTGATTCTCCTTATCTCGTTTTTCATTCTGATAAGGTGGTGTTACGTACCAAACCTGGATTCCTTCCTAAGGTTGTTTCAAATAAGAATATTAATCAGGAAATTGTTGTTCCTTCCTTATGTCCTAACCCTTCTTCTAAGAAGGAGCGTATGTTGCATAATTTGGATGTGGTCCTTGCCTTAAAGTTTTACTTACAGGCAACTAAGGATTTCCATCAATCATCTTCATTATTCATTGATTATTCTGGAAAGCGTAGGGGTCAGAAAGCTACGGCTACCTCTTTCTTTCTGGCTGAGAAGTATCATCCGCCTGGCATATGAGACTGGATAGCAGCCTCCTGAAAGAATTACGGCTCATTCTACTAGGGTTGTGGCTTCCACATGGGCCTTTAAAAATGATGCATCTGTTGAACAGATTTGTAAGGCTGCGACTTGGTTGTCCCTTCACACTTTTTCCAAATTTTCAAAATTTTATACTTTTGCTTCTTCTGAGGCTTTTTTTGGGAGAAAGGTTCTTCAAGCAGTGGTGCCTTCTGTTTAGGTTCCTGTCTTGTCCTTCCCTTTCATCCGTGTCCTTTTCCTTTGGTATTGGTATCCCACAAGTAAGGATGAAATCCGTGGACTCATCATATCTTTGTAAAAGAAAAGTAAATTTATGCTTACCTGATAAATTAATTTCTTTTACGATATGATGAGTCCACAGCCCACCCTGTTCTTTTTAAGACAGATTTCTTTATATTTTGTAAACTTCAGTCACCTCTGCACCTTTTAGCCTTTCCTTATCTCTTCCTATACCTTTGGCCGAATGACCAATGAGGGTGGAGGGGAAGGGAGAAGCTATATATACAGCTCTGCTGTGGTGCTCTTTGCCACGTCCTGTTAGCAGGAGGTTAATATCCCACAAGTAAGGATGAAATCCGTTGACTCGTCATATCGTAAAAGAAATTAATTTATCAGGTAAGCATAAATTTACTTTTTCGTTTCTTTCCATTTAGCATGAAGGGCCTGCCCCCGATCCGGGACTGGATATTGTAAGGGGCAGACTTCCTTCTTCTCTCAGCCTTGGGTTTGAGATGTTCAGGATCCCTGGGCAGAAAAAATAGTGTCCCAGGGATACAAACTAGAGTTCAAAAGTTTTCCTCTCAGAGGCTGGTTTCTGCTTTCAAGATTATCTGTAGACCAGATAAAAGAAGAGGCGTTTTTATATTGTGTAAGAGACCTCTCCAACCTGGGAGTGATAGTTCCTGTTCCGATTTAGGAACAGGGTCTGGGTTTTTATTCCAATCTGTTCGTGATTTTACAGGGATCATTACAAGTTCCTAAGGTTTTCTTTTCTAGACAAACATTTTCCTTTTGTGGGTTTTTCCTTCGGTCTTGCCACAGCTCCCAGAATTTTCTCAAAGGTTCTGGGATTGCTATTGGCAGTGCTTCTGGTTTTGGGGCATTGCAGTGGCGCCCTATCTGGACGACATCCTGATCCAGGTGCCATCCTTACAACCAGCAAGATCCCACATATGGAAATGTTGTTATCCTTCCTGTGATCTCACGGGTGGAAGGTAAATTTGGAAAAGAGTCTCTTAGTTCCAAATACAGGCTAACTTTATTGGGAACCATAATAGATTCCCTATCTATGAAGATTTTTCTGACAGAAGTCAGGAAATCAAAGATTTCGATATTGTCTAGCCCTTCAGTCCTCTCATTGGTAATCAATGGCTCAGTGCATGGAGATAATCGGGCTGATGGTAGCGGCAATGGATATCATCCCGTTTGCTCGGTTCCATCTCAGAATTCTGCAGTTTACCATGCTTTGGCAATGGAACGGAGAGTATGCAGATGTGTCTCCTCGAATACTTCTGGAGTAGGAGACAAGGGATTCCCTTCAATGATGGTTGTTTCGGGATCATCTCTCTCAGTGGTCCTGCTTTCACAGATCATCTTGGGTGATTGTGACAACAGTCGCCAGCCTTCTAGGTTGGCGAGCAGTCTGGGGCCCCCTAAAGGCTCAGGGAGTTTGGACTTCTCTTCCTATAAACTTTCTGGAGCTGAGAGCGATCTTCAATGCTCTTCTGGTCTAGCCCTAGTTAGCCTCGGTCCACTTTATCAGGTTCCAGTCGGACAACAGATCCAAGATAATCCAGTGGGCAGAAACCCACTCTTGCTGTCTGCCGCTGATCCACATCCCAGGGGTGGATACGGGTCGAGGTCCAGGGATCCTCAGGCGGTACTGATAGACGCCCTGGCGGCACCTTGGACCTTCAGTCTAGCATATCTTCTTCCTTGGGTTATGGCCCGAGTCAAACAGGAGTGGGCCTCAGTGATCCTCATTGCACCGGCTTGGCCTCGCAGGATTTGATATGCAGATTTGGTGGACATGTCATCTCTGCCACCTGGGAGACTTCTGTTGAGGAAGGACCTTCTAATTAAGGACCCTTCCTTTTCCTAAATCTAGTTTTTCTGGAGCTGACTTCTTGGAGATTGAATGTTTAATTTTTCCAAGTGGGACTTTTCAGAATCAGTCATAGGGACATTGATTCAGGCTTGTAATCCTGTAACTAGAAGGATTTCTTTCATGTAATTAGCAAGAGTCCATGAGCTAGTGACGTATGGGATATACATTCCTACCAGGAGGGGCAAAGTTTCCCAAACCTCAAAATGCCCATAAATACACCCCTCACCACACCCACAATTCAGTTTTACAAACTTTGCCTCCGATGGAGGTGGTGAAGTAAGTTTGTGCTAGATTCTACGTTGATATGCGCTCCGCAGCAAGTTGGAGCCCGGTTTTCCTCTCAGCGTGCAGTGAATGTCAGAGGGATGTGAGGAGAGTATTGCCTATTTGAATGCAGTGATCTCCTTCTAAGGGGTCTATTTCATAGGTTCTCTGTTATCGGTCGTAGAGATTCATCTCTTACCTCCCTTTTCAGATCGACGATATACTCTTATATATACCATTACCTCTGCTGATTCTCGTTTCAGTACTGGTTTGGCTATCTACTATATGTAGATGAGTGTCCTGGGGTAAGTAAGTCTTATTTTCTGTGACACTCCTAGCTATGGTTGGGCACTTTGTTTATAAAGTTCTAAATATATGTATTCAAACATTTATTTGCCTTGACTCAGAATGTTCAACTTTCCTTATTTTCAGACAGTCAGTTTCATATTTGGGATAATGCATTTTAACATTTTTCTTACCTTAAAATTTGACTTTTTCCCTGTGGGCTGTTAGGCTCGCGGGGGCTGAAAATGCTTCATTTTATTGCGTCATTCTTGGCGCGGACTTTTTTGGCGCAAAAATTCTATTTCCGTTTCCGGCGTCATACGTGTCGCCGGAAGTTGCGTCATTTTTTTACGTTATTTTGCGCCAAAAATGTCGGCGTTCCGGATGTGGCGTCATTTTTGGCGCCAAAAAGCATTTAGGCGCCAAATAATGTGGGCGTCTTATTTGGCGCGAAAAAATATGGGCGTCACATTTGTCTCCACATTATTTAAGTCTCATTTTTTATTGCTTCTGGTTGCTAGAAGCTTGTTCTTTGGCATTTTTTCCCATTCCTGAAACTGTCATTTAAGGAATTTGATCAATTTTGCTTTATATATATGTTGTTTTTTCTCTTACATATTGCAAGATGTCTCACGTTGCATCTGAGTCAGAAGATACTACAGGAAAATCGCTGTCAAGTGCTGAATCTACCAAAGCTAAGTGTATCTGCTGTAAACTTTTGGTAGCTATTCCTCCAGCTGTTGTTTGTATTGATTGTCATGACAAACTTGTTAAAGCAGATAATATTTCCTTTAGTAAAGTACCATTGCCTGTTGCAGTTCCTTCAACATCTAAGGTGCAGAATGTTCCTGATAATATAAGAGATTTTGTTTCTGAATCCATAAAGAAGGCTATGTCTGTTATTTCTCCTTCTAGTAAACGTAAAAAATCTTTTAAAACTTCTCTCCCTACAGATGAATTTTTAACTGAACATCATCATTCTGATTCTGATGATTCCTCTGGTTCAGAGGATTCTGTCTCAGAGGTTGATGCTGATAAATCTTCATATTTATTTAAAATGGAATTTATTCGTTCTTTACTTAAAGAAGTCCTAATTGCTTTAGAAATAGAGGATTCTGGTCCTCTTGATACTAAATCTAAACGTTTAAATAAGGTTTTTAAATCTCCTGTAGTTATTCCAGAAGTTTTTCCTGTCCCTGATGCTATTTCTGCAGTAATTTCCAAAGAATGGGATAATTTGGGTAATTCATTTACTCCTTCTAAACGTTTTAAGCAATTATATCCTGTGCCGTCTGACAGATTAGAATTTTGGGACAAGATCCCTAAAGTTGATGGGGCTATTTCTACCCTTGCTAAACGTACTACTATTCCTACGTCAGATGGTACTTCGTTTAAGGATCCTCTAGATAGGAAAATTGAGTCCTTTCTAAGAAAAGCTTATCTGTGTTCAGGTAATCTTCTTAGACCTGCTATATCTTTGGCTGATGTCGCTGCAGCTTCAACTTTTTGGTTGGAAACTTTAGCGCAACAAGTAACACATCGTGATTCTCATGATATTATTATTCTTCTTCAACATGCTAATAATTTTATCTGTGATGCCATTTTTTATATTATCAGAGTTGATGTCAGGTTTATATCTCTAGCTATTTTAGCTAGAAGAGCTTTATGGCTTAAAACTTGGAATGCTGATATGGCTTCTAAATCAACTTTACTTTCCATTTCTTTCCAGGGTAACAAATTATTTGGTTCTCAGTTGGATTCCATTATTTCAACTGTTACTGGTGGGAAAGGAACTTTTTTACCACAGGATAAAAAATCTAAAGGTAAAAACAGGGCTAATAATCGTTTTCGTTCCTTTCGTTTCAACAAAGAACAAAAGCCTGATCCTTCATCCTCAGGAGCAGTTTCAGTTTGGAGACCATCTCCAGTTTGGAATAAATCCAAGCCAGCTAGAAAGGCAAAGCCTGCTTCTAAGTCCACATGAAGGTGCGGCCCTCATTCCAGCTCAGCTGGTAGGGGGCAGGTTACGTTTTTTCAAGGAAATTTGGATCAATTCTGTTCACAATCTTTGGATTCAGAGCATTGTTTCAGAAGGGTACAGAATTGGTTTCAAGTTGAGACCTCCTGCAAAGAGATTTTTTCTTTCCCGTGTCCCAGTAAATCCAGTAAAAGCTCAAGCATTTCTGAAATGTGTTTCAGATCTAGAGTTGACTGGAGTAATTATGCCAGTTCCAGTTCCGGAACAGGGGATGGGGTTTTATTCAAATCTCTTCATTGTACCAAAGAAGGAGAATTCTTTCAGACCAGTTCTGGATCTAAAAATATTGAATCGTTATGTAAGGATACCAACGTTCAAGATGGTAACTGTAAGGACTATCTTACCTTTTGTTCAGCAAGGGAATTATATGTCCACAATAGATTTACAGGATGCATATCTGCATATTCCGATTCATCCAGATCATTATCAGTTCCTGAGATTCTCGTTTCTGGACAAGCATTACCAGTTTGTGGCTCTGCCGTTTGGCCTAGCTACAGCTCCAAGAATTTTTACAAAGGTTCTCGGTGCCCTGCTGTCTGTAATCAGAGAACAGGGTAATGTGGTATTTCCTTATTTGGACGATATCTTGGTACTTGCTCAGTCTTTACATTTAGCAGAATCTCATACGAATCGACTTGTGTTGTTTCTTCAAGATCATGGTTGGAGGATCAATTTACCAAAAAGTTCTTTGATTCCTCAGACAAGGGTAACCTTTCTGGGTTTCCAGATGGATTCAGTGTCCATGACTCTGTCTTTAACAGACAAGAGACGTCTAAAGTTGATTACAGCTTGTCGAAACCTTCAGTCACAATCATTCCCTTCGGTAGCCTTATGCATGGAAATTCTAGGTCTTATGACTGCTGCATCGGACGCGATCCCCTTTGCTCGTTTTCACATGCGACCTCTTCAGCTCTGTATGCTGAAGCAATGGTGCAAGGATTACACGAAGATATCTCAATTAATATCTTTAAAACCGATTGTTCGACACTCTCTAACATGGTGGACAGATCACCATCGTTTAATTCAGGGGGCTTCTTTTGTGCTTCCGACCTGGACTGTAATTTCAACAGATGCAAGTCTCACAGGTTGGGGAGCTGTGTGGGGATCTCTGACGGCACAAGGAGTTTGGGAATCTCAGGAGGTGAGATTACCGATCAATATTTTGGAACTCCGTGCAATTTTCAGAGCTCTTCAGTTTTGGCCTCTTCTGAAGAGAGAATCGTTCATTTGTTTTCAGACAGACAATGTCACAACTGTGGCATACATCAATCATCAAGGAGGGACTCACAGACCTCTGGCTATGAAAGAAGTATCTCGAATTTTGGTTTGGGCGGAATCCAGCTCCTGTCTAATCTCTGCGGTTCATATCCCAGGTGTAGACAATTGGGAAGCGGATTATCTCAGTCGCCAAACGTTGCATCCGGGCGAATGGTCTCTTCACCCAGAGGTATTTCTTCAGATTGTTCAAATGTGGGAACTTCCAGAAATAGATCTGATGGCGTCCCATCTAAACAAGAAACTTCCCAGGTATCTGTCCAGATCCCGGGATCCTCAGACGGAGGCAGTGGATGCATTATCACTTCCTTGGAAGTATCATCCTGCCTATATCTTTCCGCCTCTAGTTCTTCTTCCAAGAGTAATCTCCAAGATTCTGAAGGAATGCTAGTTTGTTCTGCTGGTAGCTCCGGCATGGCCTCACAGGTTTTGGTATGCGGATCTTGTCCGGATGGCCTCTTGCCAACCGTGGACTCTTCCGTTAAGACCAGACCTTCTGTCACAAGGTCCTTTTTTCCATCAGGATCTGAAATCCTTAAATTTAAAGGTATGGAGATTGAACGCTTGATTCTTGGTCAAAGAGGTTTCTCTGACTCTGTGATTAATACTATGTTACAGGCTCGTAAATCTGTATCTCGAGAGATATATTATAGAGTCTGGAAGACTTATATTTCTTGGTGTCTTTCTCATCATTTTTCCTGGCATTCTTTTAGAATACCGAGAATTTTACAGTTCCTTCAGGATGGTTTAGATAAGGGTTTGTCCGCAAGTTCTTTGAAAGGACAAATCTCTGCTCTTTCTGTTCTTTTTCACAGAAAGATTGCTATTCTTCCTGATATTCATTGTTTTGTACAAGCTTTGGTTCGTATAAGACCTGTCATTAAGTCAATTTCTCCTCCTTGGAGTTTGAATTTGGTTCTGGGAGCTCTTCAAGCTCCTCCGTTTGAACCTATGCATTCATTGGACATTAAATTACTTTCTTGGAAAGTTTTGTTCCTTTTGGCCATCTCTTCTGCCAGAAGAGTTTCTGAATTATCTGCTCTTTCTTGTGAGTCTCCTTTTCTGATTTTTCATCAGGATAAGGCGGTGTTGCGAACTTCTTTTGAATTTTTACCTAAAGTTGTAAATTCCAACAACATTAGTAGAGAAATTGTGGTTCCTTCATTATGTCCTAATCCTAAGAATTCTAAGGAGAAATCGTTGCATTCTTTGGATGTTGTTAGAGCTTTGAAATATTATGTTGAAGCTACGAAATCTTTTCGTAAGACTTCTAGTCTATTTGTTATCTTTTCCGGTTCTAGAAAAGGCCAGAAAGCTTCTGCCATTTCTTTGGCATCTTGGTTGAAATCTTTAATTCATCTTGCCTATGTTGAGTCGGGTAAAACTCCGCCTCAGAGAATTACAGCTCATTCTACTAGGTCAGTTTCTACTTCCTGGGCGTTTAGGAATGAAGCTTCGGTTGACCAGATCTGCAAAGCAGCGACTTGGTCCTCTTTGCATACTTTTACTAAATTCTACCATTTTGATGTATTTTCTTCTTCTGAAGCAGTTTTTGGTAGAAAAGTACTTCAGGCAGCGGTTTCAGTTTGAATCTTCTGCTTATGTTTTTCGTTAAACTTTATTTTGGGTGTGGATTATTTTCAGCAGGAATTGGCTGTCTTTATTTTATCCCTCCCTCTCTAGTGACTCTTGTGTGGAAAGATCCACTTCTTAGGTAGTCATTATCCCATACGTCACTAGCTCATGGACTCTTGCTAATTACATGAAAGAAAACATAATTTATGTAAGAACTTACCTGATAAATTCATTTCTTTCATATTAGCAAGAGTCCATGAGGCCCGCCCTTTTTTTGTGGTGGTTATGATTTTGTATAAAGCACAATTATTCCAATTCCTTATTTTATATGCTTTCGCACTTTTTTATCACCCCACTTCTTGGCTATTCGTTAAACTGAATTGTGGGTGTGGTGAGGGGTGTATTTATGGGCATTTTGAGGTTTGGGAAACTTTGCCCCTCCTGGTAGGAATGTATATCCCATACGTCACTAGCTCATGGACTCTTGCTAATATGAAAGAAATGAATTTATCAGGTAAGTTCTTACATAAATTATGTTTTCTATAAGATATGGCTTAAATATCTCTATTGGTGTGAATCCAAGGGCTACTCATGGACTAGAATTTTGTCTTTCCTCAGAGTTTGGAGAAAGGATTATCAACAAGTTACTTAAAGGGTCAAATTTCTGCCTTATCTATTTGGTTACACAAGCATCTGGCAGATGTTCCATATGTGCAATCTTTTTCTCAGTCCTTGATCAGGATCAGACCTGTGTTCAAACCAGTCACTCCGCTATGGAGTATTAATTTGGTTTTCAAGATTCTTCAAGGGGCTCCGTTTGATCCTATGCATTTCTTAGATATCGAGTTGTTATCTTGGAAAGTTTTATTTCTTGTTGCTATTGCTTCTGCTCACAGAGTATCAGAGTTCTCTGCTTTGCAGTTTGAGTCTCCTTACCTTATTTTTCATTCAGATAAGGTGGTTTTGCGTACTAAATTAGGATTCCTTTCTAAGCTTGTTTCTGATCGAAACTTTAATCAGGAGATTGTTGTTCCTTACTTGTGTCATAATCCTACTTCTCAGAAGGAACGGCTTCTGCACAATTTGAATGTGGTCCATGCTTTAAGGTTTTACCTGTAGGCGACTAAGGATTTTCATCAGTCTTCTGCTTTGTTTGTGGTTTTCTCGGGAAAATGTAAGGGGCAGAAAGCTTCTGCTACTTCTTTCTTTTTGGCTGAAGAGTATCATACATTTTGCATATGAGACTGCTAGACAGCAGCCTGCAGAGAGAGTTACAGCTCATTCCACGAGGGCCGTTGTTTACTTATGGGCATTCAAGAATGAAGCTTCTGTGGAACAGATTTGCAAGGCTGCAACTTGGTCCTCTCTTCACTCTTTTTCAAAGTTCTACAAATTCGACTCTTTTTCAAAGTTCTACAAATTCGACTCTTTTTCCTTGGCTGAGGCCGTTTTTGGTAGAAAGGTTCTTCAAGCAGTGGTTCCTTCTGTTTTAGGTTCCCTGTTTTGTCCCTCCTGTATCATCTGTGTACTCTAACTTGGGTATTGATTCCCATTAGTAATTAAGATGATCCGTGGACTCATCGTGTCATTAAAAAGAAAATGTATGCTTGCCTGATAAATTTTATTTATTTTTTGACACAATGAGTCCACGGTCCGCCCTGTTATTTTGACAGGTTATTTGTATGTTATAAACTTCAGACAGCTCTGCACCTTGTTTCTTCCTTTCTCACCTTAACTTCGGTCAAATGACTGGAGTGGGAGGGAAGGGATTCTATTCTATTGGCTGTCCCGATCAGCCAATAGAATGCAAGCTCAATCTGATTGGATCAGCCAATCAGAGTTTTCCTACCTTAATTCCGATTGGCTGATAGAATCCTATCAGCCAATCGGAATTCGAGGGACGCCATCTTGGATGACGTCACTTAAAGGAACCGTCATCCGTCGTTCAGTCGTCGGTGGAAGAAAATGGCTCCGCTCCGGATTGATGAAAATTGAAGATGCCGCCTGGATGATGACTTCAATCGGATGGAAGACTTCTTCAGCGGCCCTTGGATGATGACTTCTGCCGCTCCGGATCTCCTCTTCGGTTCCATCGGTGGTCGGCTGGCTGAAGACGGCTAAAGGTAGGATGATCTTCAGGGGGGTAGTCTTAGGTTTATTTAAGGGGGGTTTGGGTTAGATTAGGGGTATGTGGGTGGTGGGTTTTAATGTTGGGGGGGTTGTATTTTTATTTTACAGGCAAAAGAGCTGTTTTTTTGGGGGCATGCCCCACAAAAGGCCCTTTTAAGGTCTGGTAAGGTAATAGAGCTGGTAACTTTTTTATGTAGAATAGGGTATGGCATTTTTTTATTTTGGGGGGCTTTATTTTATTAGGGGGCTTAGATTAGGTGTAAGTAGCTTAAAATTGTTGTAATATTTTTGAAATGTTTAACTTGTTTTTTTTATTTTTTTGTAACTTAGCTTTTTTTATTTTTTTGTACTTTAGTTAGTTTATTTAATTGTATTTAATTGTAGTTATTTGTAGGTAATTTATTTAATTAATTTAATGATAGTGTAGTGTTAGGTTTAATTGTAACTTAGGTTAGGATTTATTTTACAGGTAATTTTGTATTTCTTTTAGCTAGGTAGTTATTAAATAGTTAATAACTATTTAATAACTATTCTAACTAGCTAAAATAAATACAAAGTTACCTGTAAAATAAATATAAATCCTAAAATAGCTACAATGTAATTATTAATTACATTGTAGCTATCTTAGGGTTTATTTTACAGGTAAGTATTTAGTTTTAAATAGGAATAATTTATTTAAGTATAGTGTAGTGTTAGGTGTAATTGTAACTTAGGTTAGTTTTTATTTTACAGCTTAATTTCTCTTTATTTTAACTAGGTAGCTATTAAATAGTTAATAACTATTTAATAGCTATTGTACCGAGTTAAAATAAATTGAAATTTGCCTGTAAAATAAAAATAAATCCTAAGATAGCTACAATAAAATTATTATTTATATTGTAGCTATATTAGGGTTTATTTTAAAGGTATTTAGTTTTAAATAGGAATAAATAATTTAATAAGAGTTAAATTTATTTAGATGTATTTAATTAATATTTAAGTTAGGGGGGTGTTAGGGTTAGGGTTAGACTTAGGTTTGGGGTTAATAATTTTATTATAGTTGCGGCGGTTTAGGGGTTAATAACTATTTAGTTGCGGCGGTGTAGGGGGGGACAGATTAGGGGTTAATATGTATAATGTAGCTTGCGGAGGTTTAGGGGGTAATAACTTTATTTAGTTGCGGCGGTGTAGGGGGGGACAGTTTAGGGGTGTTTAGACTCGGGGTACATGTTAGGGTGTTAGGTGTAGACAGCTCCCATAGGAATCAATGGGATGTCGGGCAGCAGCGAACATGAGCTTTCGCTATGGTCAGACTCCCATTGATTCCAATGGGATCTGCCGCCACAAGGGCGGCGGTTTGAAAACCAGGTACGCTGGGCCGGAAAAGTGCCGAGAGTACCTGCTAGTTTTTTGATAACTAGCAAAAGTAGTCGGATTGTGCTGAACTTGTGTGCGGAACATCTGGAGTGACGTAAGAATCGATCTGTGTCGGACTGAGTCCGGCGGATCGAAGCTTACGTCACAAAATGCCGGTGTAAAGGGCTTGATAACTTAGGCGAATCAGCCTCGCCACAAATTTGCTGCGGAATTCCAGCGTATTTGAGGTTGACGGCTTGATAATTAGAGGCCTTAGCCTCGCGGGTGCGCCAAATGCTACACTTTATTGCGTCATTCTTGGCGCAAGAATTTGTTGGCGCGAAAGGCACGTCCGTTGACGCAGGTTTGTCATTTCCGGCGTCGTAATTGACACAGAGGTTTCACACAGGGTTGCGTCATCAGTGACGCAAGTGTGTCATTTCCGAAAACGTTTTTCATTATTTATTTGCCCAATTGCTGTTTGCCGCTTGCCTTTTTCTATGTCAGAGGGCTATGCTATTTGCATTTTTTCCCATTCCTGAAACTGTCATATAAGAAATTGATAATTTTGCTTTATATGTTGTTTTTTCTTTTACATTCTGCAAGATGTCTCAATCTGATCCTGCCTCAGAAGTATCTGTTGGAACTTTGCTGCCTGACATCGGTTCTACCAAAGCTAAGTGCATTTCTTGTAAAATTGTGGAGATTATATCTCCTAATGTCATTTGTATTAGTTGCCATGATAAACTTTTACATGCAGATAGTATGTCCATCAGTAATAGTACATTGCCGGTTGCAGTTCCTTCAACTTCTAATGTACATGATATACCTATGAATTTTAAAGAATTTGTTACGGATTCTATTCAGAAGGCTTCGTCTGCATTTCCGCCTTCTAATAAGCGTAAGAGGTCTTTTAAAACTTCTCATAAAGTTGATGAAATTTCAAATGACCGACAACATAATGAATTATCCACCTCTGATGAGGATCTATCTGTTTCAGAAGATCCTTCCTCAGATATTGACACTGACAAATCTACTTATTTATTTACAATGGAGTATATGCTTTCTTTGTTAAAAGAAGTGTTAATTACTTTGGATATTGAGGAAGCTAGTCCTCTTGATATTAAAACCAGTAAACGTTTAAATTCTGTTTTTAAACCTCCTGTATCCTTTACCAGCAATTTCAATAGAGTTTTGGGAAAAGATCCCCAAAGTTGATGGGGCTATTTCTACTCTTGCTAAACGAACCACTATTCCTACGGAAGATAGTACTTCCTTTAAAGATCCTTTAGATAGGAAGCTTGAATCTTATCTAAGGAAAGCCTATTTCTTTCATGTAATTAGCAAGAGTCCATGAGCTAGTGACGTATGGGATATACATTCCTACCAGGAGGGGCAAAGTTTCCCAAACCTCAAAATGCCTATAAATACACCCCTCACCACACCCACAATTCAGTTTTACAAACTTTGCCTCCTATGGAGGTGGTGAAGTAAGTTTGTGCTAGATTCTACGTTGATATGCGCTCCGCAGCAGGTTGGAGCCCGGTTTTCCTCTCAGCGTGCAGTGAATGTCAGAGGGATGTGAGGAGAGTATTGCCTATTTTGAATGCAGTGATCTCCTTCTACGGGGTCTATTTCATAGGTTCTCTGTTATCGGTCGTAGAGATTCATCTCTTACCTCCCTTTTCAGATCGACGATATACTCTTATTTATATACCATTACCTCTGCTGATTTTCGTTTCAGTACTGGTTTGGCTTTCTACAACATGTAGATGAGTGTCCTGGGGTAAGTAAGTCTTATTTTCTGTGACACTCTAAGCTATGGTTGGGCACTTTGTTTATAAAGTTCTAAATATATGTATTCAAACATTTATTTGCCTTGACTCAGAATGTTCAACATTCCTTATTTTCAGACAGTCAGTTTCATATTTGGGAAAATGCATTTGTTTCAATCATTTTTTCTTACCTTAAAAATTTGACTTTTTTTTCCTGTGGGCTGTTAGGCTCGCGGGGGCTGAAAATGCTTCATTTTATTGCGTCATTCTTGGCGCGGACTTTTTTGGCGCAAAAAATCTTTTCTGTTTCCGGCGTCATACGTGTCGCCGGAAGTTGCGTCATTTTTGACGTCCTTTTGCGCCAAAGATGTCGGCGTTCCGGATGTGGCGTCATTTTTGGCGCCAAAAAGCATTTAGGCGCCAAATAATGTGGGCGTCTTATTTGGCGCTAAAAAATATGGGCGTCGCTTTTGTCTCCACATTATTTCAGTCTCATTTTTTCTTTGCTTCTGGTTGCTAGAAGCTTGTTTATTGGCATTTTTTCCCATTCCTGAAACTGTCATTTAAGGAATTTGATCAATTTTGCTTTATATGTTGTTTTTTCTTTTACATATTGCAAGATGTCTCACGTTGCATCTGAGTCAGAAGATACTTCAGGAAAATCGCTGTCTAGTGCTGGAACTACCAAAGCTAAGTGTATCTGCTGTAAACTTTTGGTAGCTATTCCTCCAGCTGTTGTTTGTATAAATTGTCATGACAAACTTGTTAATGCAGATAATATTTCCTTTAGTAATGTACCATTGCCTGTTGCAGTTCCTTCAACATCTAAGGTTCAAAATGTTCTGAATCCATCAAGAAGGCTATGTCTGTTATTCCTCCTTCTAGTAAACATAAAAAATCTTTTAAAACTTCTTTCTACAGATGAATTTTTAAATGAACATCATCATTCATGATGACTCTTCTGGTTCAGAGGATTCTGTCTCAGAGATTGATGCTGATAAATCTTCATATTTATTTAAAATGGAATTTATTCGTTCTTTACTTAAAGAAGTACTAATTGCTTTAGAAATTGAGGATTCTGGTCCTCTTGATACTAATTCTAAACGTTTAGATAAGGTCTTTAAATCTCCTGTGGTTATTCCAGAAGTTTTTCCTGTTCCTAATGCTATTTCTGAAGTAATTTCCAGAGAATGGGATAAATTGGGTAATTCATTTACTCCTTCTAAACGTTTTAAGCAATTATATCCTGTGCCGTCTGACAGATTAGAATTTTGGGACAAAATCCCTAGAGTTGATGGGGCTATTTCTACCCTTGCTAAACGTACTACTATTCCTACGTCAGATGGTACTTCGTTTAAGGATCCTTTAGATAGGAAAATTGAATCCTTTCTAAGAAAAGCTTATCTGTGTTCAGGTAATCTTCTTAGACCTGCTATATCATTGGCTGATGTTGCTGCAGCTTCAACTTTTTGGTTGGAAACTTTAGCGCAACAAGTAACAGATCAGGATTCTCATAATATTATTATTATTCTTCAACATGCTAATAATTTTATCTGTGATGCCATTTTTGATATTATCAGAGTTGATGTCAGGTTTATGTCTCTAGCTATTTTAGCTAGAAGAGCTTTATGGCTTAAAACTTGGAATGCTGATATGGCTTCTAAATCAACTCTACTTTCCATTTCTTTCCAGGGTAACAAATTATTTGGTTCTCAGTTGGATTCTATTATCTCAACTGTTACTGGTGGGAAAGGAACTTTTTTACCACAGGATAAAAAATCTAAGGGTAAAAACAGGGCTAATAATCGTTTTCGTTCCTTTCGTTTCAACAAAGAACAAAAGCCTGATCCTTCATCCTCAGGAGCAGTTTCAGTTTGGAAACCATCTCCAGTCTGGAATAAATCCAAGCCTTCTAGAAAGGCAAAGCCAGCTTCTAAATCCACATGAAGGTGCGGCCCTCATTCCAGCTCAGCTGGTAGGGGGCAGGTTACGTTTTTTCAAAGAAATTTGGATCAATTCTGTTCACAATCTTTGGATTCAGAACATTGTTTCAGAAGGGTACAGAATTGGTTTCAAGATGAGACCTCCTGCAAAGAGATTTTTTCTTTCCCGTGTCCCAGTAAATCCAGTGAAAGCTCAAGCATTTCTGAATTGTGTTTCAGATCTAGAGTTGGCTGGAGTAATTATGCCAGTTCCAGTTCTGGAACAGGGGATGGGGTTTTATTCAAATCTCTTCATTGTATCAAAGAAGGAGAATTCCTTCAGACCAGTTCTGGATCTAAAAATATTGAATCGTTATGTAAGGATACCAACGTTCAAAATGGTAACTGTAAGGACTATCTTGCCTTTTGTTCAGCAAGGGCATTATATGTCCACAATAGATTTACAGGATGCATATCTGCATATTCCGATTCATCCAGATCATTATCAGTTCCTGAGATTCTCTTTTCTGGACAAGCATTACCAGTTTGTGGCTCTGCCGTTTGGCCTAGCTACAGCTCCAAGAATTTTTACAAAGGTTCTCGGTGCCCTTCTGTCTGTAATCAGAGAACAGGGTATTGTGGTATTTCCTTATTTGGACGATATCTTGGTACTTGCTCAGTCTTTACATTTAGCAGAATCTCATACGAATCGACTTGTGTTGTTTCTTCAAGATCATGGTTGGAGGATCAATTCACCAAAAAGTTCATTGATTCCTCAGACAAGGGTAACCTTTCTGGGTTTCCAGATAGATTCAGTGTCCATGACTCTGTCTTTAACAGACAAGAGACGTCTAAAATTGATTTCAGCTTGTCGAAACCTTCAGTCACAATCATTCCCTTCGGTAGCCTTATGCATGGAAATTCTAGGTCTTATGACTGCTGCATCGGACGCGATCCCCTTTGCTCGTTTTCACATGCGACCTCTTCAGCTCTGTATCCTGAATCAATGGTGCAAGGATTACACAAAGATATCTCAATTAATATCTTTAAAACCGATTGTACGACACTCTCTAACGTGGTGGACAGATCACCATCGTTTAATTCAGGGGGCTTCTTTTGTGCTTCCGACCTGGACTGTAATTTCAACAGATGCAAGTCTCACAGGTTGGGGAGCTGTGTGGGGATCTCTGACGGCACAAGGAGTTTGGGAATCTCAGGAGGTGAGATTACCGATCAATATTTTGGAACTCCGTGCAATTTTCAGAGCTCTTCAGTCTTGGCCTCTTCTGAAGAGAGAATCGTTCATTTGTTTTCAGACAGACAATGTCACAACTGTGGCATACATCAATCATCAAGGAGGGACTCGCAGTCCTCTGGCTATGAAAGAAGTATCTCGAATTTTGGTTTGGGCGGAGTCCAGCTCCTGTCTAATTTCTGTGGTTCATATCCCAGGTATAGACAATTGGGAAGCGGATTATCTCAGTCGCCAAACATTGCATCCGGGCGCATGGTCTCTTCACCCAGAGGTATTTCTTCAGATTGTTCAAATGTGGGAGCTTCCAGAAATAGATCTGATGGCGTCTCATCTAAACAAGAAACTTCCCAGGTATCTGTCCAGATCCCGGGATCCTCAGGCGGAAGCAGTGGATGCATTATCACTTCCTTGGAAGTATCATCCTGCCTATATCTTTCCGCCTCTAGTTCTTCTTCCAAGAGTAATCTCCAAGATTCTGAAGGAATGCTCGTTTGTTCTGCTGGTAGCTCCGGCATGGCCTCACAGGTTTTGGTATGCGGATCTGGTCCGGATGGCCTCTTGCCATCCGTGGACTCTTCCGCTAAGACCAGACCTTCTGTAGCAAGGTCCTTTTTTCCATCAGGATCTTAAATCCTTAAATTTAAAGGTATGGAGATTGAACGCTTGATTCTTGGTCAAAGAGGTTTCTCTGACTCTGTGATTAATACTATGTTACAGGCTCGTAAATCTGTATCCAGAGAGATATATTATAGAGTCTGGAAGACTTATATTTCTTGGTGTCTTTCTCATCATTTTTCTTGGCATTCTTTTAGAATTCCGAGAATTTTACAGTTTCTTCAGGATGGTTTAGATAAAGGTTTATCCGCAAGTTCTTTGAAAGGACAAATCTCTGCTCTTTCTGTTCTTTTTCACAGAAAGATTGCTAATCTTCTTGATATTCATTGTTTTGTACAAGCTTTGGTTCGTATAAAACCTGTCATTAAGTCAATTTCTCCTCCTTGGAGTTTGAATTTGGTTCTGGGGGCTCTTCAAGCTCCTCCTTTTGAACCTATGCATTCATTGGACATTAAATTACTTTCTTGGAAAGTTTTGTTCCTTTTGGCGATCTCTTCTGCCAGAAGAGTCTCTGAATTATCTGCTCTTTCTTGTAAGTCTCCTTTTCTGATTTTTCATCAGGATAAGGCGGTGTTGCGAACTTCTTTTGAATTTTTACCTAAAGTTGTGAATTCCAACAACATTAGTAGAGAAATTGTGGTTCCTTCATTATGTCCTAATCCTAAGAATTCTAAGGAGAAATCGTTGCATTCTTTGGATGTTGTTAGAGCTTTGAAATATTATGTTGAAGCTACTAAGTCTTTCCGAAAGACTTCTAGTCTATTTGTTATCTTTTCCGGTTCTAGAAAAGGCCAGAAAACTTCTGCCATTTCTTTGGCATCTTGGTTGAAATCTTTAATTCATCATGCCTATGTCGAGTCGGGTAAAACTCCGCCTCAAAGGATTACAGCTCATTCTACTAGGTCAGTTTCTACTTCCTGGGCGTTTAGGAATGAAGCTTCGATTGATCAGATTTGCAAAGCAGCAACTTGGTCCTCTTTGCATACTTTTACTAAATTCTACCATTTTGATGTATTTTCTTCTTCTGAAGCAGTTTTTGGTAGAAAAGTACTTCAGGCAGCGGTTTCAGTTTGAATCTTCTGTTTATGTTTTTCATTAAACTTTATTTTGGGTGTGGATTATTTTCAGCAGGAATTGGCTGTCTTTATTTTATCCCTCCCTCTCTAGTGACTCTTGCGTGGAAAGATCCACATCTTGGGTAATCATTATCCCATACGTCACTAGCTCATGGACTCTTGCTAATTACATGAAAGAAAACATAATTTATGTAAGAACTTACCTGATAAATTCATTTCTTTCATATTAGCAAGAGTCCATGAGGCCCGCCCCTTTTTTGTGGTGGTTTTGATTTTTGTATAAAGCACAATTATTCCAATTCCTTATTTTTTATGCTTTCGCACTTTTTTCTTATCACCCCACTTCTTGGCTATTCGTTAAACTGAATTGTGGGTGTGGTGAGGGGTTTATTTATAGGCATTTTGAGGTTTGGGAAACTTTGCCCCTCCTGGTAGGAATGTATATCCCATACGTCACTAGCTCATGGACTCTTGCTAATATGAAAGAAATGAATTTATCAGGTAAGTTCTTACATAAATTATGTTTTATATTCAGGTCATCTTCTTAGGCCTGCAATGTATTTGGCTGATGTTGCAGCTGCTTCAATTTTTTGGTTGGAGAATTTAGCGCAACAAGAATTGGATTCTGACTTATATAGCATTGTTCGTTTACTACAACATGCTAATCATTTTATTTGTGATGCAATTTTTGATATTATCAAAATTGAGGTTAGATCCATGTCTTTAGCTATTTTGGATAGAAGAGCTTTGTTTCTTAAATCTTGGAATGCTGATATGACATCCAAGTCTAGATTACTATCTTTCATTCCAAGGTAATAATTTATTTGGTTCTCAGTTCGATTCTATTATTTCAACTGTTACTGGGGGGAAGGGAGTTTTTTTGCCTCAGGATAAAAAACCTAAGGGTAAAGCTAAGGCTTCTAATTGTTTTCGTTCTTTTCGTCAACATAAGGAACAAAAACCTAATCCTTCCCCCAAGGAAACTGTTTCCAATTGGAAGCCTTCCTCAAATTGGAATAAATCCAAGCCTTTTAAGAAACCAAAGTCAGCCCCTAAGTCCTCATGAAGGTGCGGCCCTCATTCCATCTTAGCTGGTAGGGGGCAGATTAAGGTTTTTCAAGGATGTTTGGGCAAATTCTGTCCAAAATCAATGGATTCAGAGCATTGTCTCTCAGGGGTACCAAATAGGATTCAGAGTAAGACCTCCTGTGAGAAGATGTTATCTCTTGCGCATCCCAGTAAATCCAGTAAAATCTCAGGCTTTCCTGAAGTGTGTTTCAGACCTGGAGGTTTCACGGGTAATCATGCCGGTTCCTTTTCAGGAATAAGGTCTGGGGTTTTATTCAAATCTATTCATTGTCCCAAAGAAAGAAAATTCATTCAGACCAGTACTGGATCTGAAAATTTTTAATCGTTATGTAAGAGTACCAACTTTCAAGATGGTGACTATAAGGACTATTCTGCCTTTTGTTCAGCAAGGACATTATATGTCTACAATAAAATTGCAGTATGTTTACCTTCATATTCTGATTCATCCAGAACATTATCAGTTCCTGAGATTCTCTTTTCTAGACAAGCATTACCAATTTGTTGCTCTTTCATTTGGCCTAGCAACAGCTCCAATAATCTTTTCAAAGGTTCTGGGTGCCCTACTCTCTGTAATCAGAGAACAGGGTATTGCGGTGTTCCCTTATTTGGACGATATCTTGGTACTAGCTCAGTCTTTACGTTCTGCAGAATCTCACACGAATCAACTAGTGTTGTTTCTTCGAAAACATGGTTGAAGGATCAATTTACCAAAATGTTTCTTGATTCCTCAGACAAGGGTCACCTTTTAAGTCTCCAGATAGAGTCTCTAACAGACAAGAGACATTTGAAATTGGTTGCAGCATGTCGGCACCTTCAGTCTCAATCATTCCCTTCAGTGGCTATGTGCATGGAAGTTTTAGGCCTCATGACTGCAGCATCGGACGCGATTCCTTTTGCTCGTTTTAACAAGACATCTCCAGCTTTGTATGCTGAATCAATGGTGCCGGGATTATACAAAGATATCACAATTAATATCCTTAAATCTCAATGTTCGACACTTTCTGACGTGGTGGTTAAATCACCAGTGTTTAGCTCCCCCCTTAGCTCCACCCCCCAGTCATTCTCTCTGCCTTCTTAACTGCTAGGAAGGGCAAAGAGCTATGTGGTGACTGAAATGTAGTTTTTTACTTCTCAAGCAAGAGTTTATTATTTTAAATGGTATCGGTGTGTACTATTTACTCTCTGGCAGAAAAGGGATGAAGATTTCTGCAAGGAGGATGATGATCTTAGCACTTTGTAACTAAGATCCACTGCTGTTCTCACAAGGCCTGAAGAGTATTGGAAAACTTCAGTTGGGAGAACAGTTTGCAGGCTAAACTGCATATGAGGTATGTTCAGTCTATATTTTTCTAGACAGACTGTGTTAAATCTAGAAAAGGCTGGCAATATCCCCATGAGGGAAGGGTAAGCTGTATTCAGATACTTTAATAGGAATTTCAGCTTGCTTGAAGGGCTCATTAGTTACTGGTGACACTGTTAGGAAAAAACGTTTTGTTTTTTGATGCATTTATAAGGTTTTTTGAAGGGACTAAAGGGGTCATTGTTTCTTGGTTTTGAGTTTTATAACTCGCATGGTTAATTTAGAGACACTCTAGTGTTAGGCCTCAAAACATTGAGTGAGGTGGGAGGGGCCTATTTTCGCGCCTCAGTTGCGTAGTTTCCTTTCCTCTGAGACATATCACTGTTTCTCCTGTCGTTTCTGCTGTGTTTGAGGGTTGTTAAAGAAGTTTTTTCCCCCACAAATCGTTCTGAAGGGCAGGTAGGAGCAACAGCAAAGCTGTGGCATGGTGCTGAAAGTCTTTTTTACTGGGTTTAACGTTTTTTCAATCCGTTTTTGCCATTAAAGGGTTAATTGTTTATTTGCATAGCTGTGCAAAGTTACTAAGCCTTTATAATGCTACTGTAAAAATTTCATTAAGTTTACTGCTTTTTTACACTGTTTTGCAGAACTGGTGCAGCTTTTTTTCTCTTAAAGGCACAGTACCATTTTATTTCTTAGTGTTTTTTACTTTGATTACAGTGTTTTCCAAGCTTGCTTGTTACATTACTAGCCTGTTTAACATGTCTGACACCAAGGAAAATCCTTGTTTAATATGTTTGGAAGCCATTGTGGAACCCCTTCTTAGAATGTGTCCCAGTTGTACTGATATTTCTATAAACTATAAAGAACATATATTAGCACTTAAAAATAGAGCAATAGATGATTCTCAGTCAGAAGTAAATGAGGGTTCGCCATCTAGCTCTCCCCAAGTGTCACAACCAGTAACGCCCGCACAAGTGACGCCAAGTACCTCTAGTGCGTCAAATTCTTTTACTTTACAAGACATGGCCACAGTTATGAATACAACCCTCACAGAGGTTTTATCTAAACTGCCTGGTTTACAAGGAAAGCGGGACAGCTCTGGGTTTAGAAAATATGCTGAGCCGTCTGACGCTTTAGTAGCCGTATCGGGTATGCCCTCACAATGCTCTGAAGTAGGGGTGAGGGATTTGTTATCTGAGGGAGAAATTTCTGATTCAGGAAAGACGCTTCCTCAGACAGATTCTGATATGACGGCCTCTAAATTTAAGCTTGAACACCTCTGCTTATTGCTCAGGGAGGTATTAGCGTCTCTAGATGATTGTGACCCTATAGTGGTCCCAGAGAAATTATGTAAAATGGATAAATACTTAGAGGTTCCTGTTTACACTGATGTTTTTCTAGTTCCTAAGAGGATTGTGAATATTATTACTAAGGAGTGGGATAGACCAGGTATTCCGTTCTCTCCTCCTCCTGTTTTTAAGAAAATGTTTCCCATATCTGACACCATGCAGGACTTGTGGCAGACAGTCCCTAAGGTGGAGGGAGCTATTTCTACTCTGTCTAAGCATACAACTATACCTATCGAAGACAGTTGTGCTTTCAAAGATCCTATGGATAAAAAAATTAGAGGGTCTCCAGAAGAAATTTTTTGTTCATCAGGGTTTTTCTCTTCAACCTATTGCGTGCATTGTTCCTGTAACTACTGCAGCTGCTTTCTGGTTTGAGGATCTAGAAGAGGCTCTTCAGATGGAGACTCCATTAGAGGAGATTATGGACAGAATCAAGGCCCTTAAGTTGGCTAATTCTTTTATTACAGATGCCGCTTTTCAACTGGCTAAATTAGCGGCAAAGAATTCAGGTTTTGCCATTTTAGCACGCAGGGCGTTATGGCTTAAGTCCTGGTCTGCTCATGTGTCATCAAAATCTAAACTTTTGAACATCCCTTTCAAAGGAAAAACCCTATTCGGGCCTGAACTGAAAGAGATTATTTCAGATATCACTGGAGGGAAAGGTCATGCCCTTCCTCAGGATAGATCAAATAAGATGAAGATCAAACAAAATAATTTTCGTTCCTTTCGGCTTCCTCTGCTGGAAAGCAAGAGGGGAATTTTGCCCAATCCAAGTCAGTCTGGAGACCTAACCAGGCTTGGAACAAGGGTAAACAGGCCAAGAAGCCTGCAGCTGCCACTAAGACAGCATGAAGGGGTAGCCTCCGATCTGGGACAGGATCTAGTAGGGGGCAGACTCTCTCTCTTCGCTCAGGCTTGGGCAAGAGATGTTCACGATACCTGGGCTTTAGAAATTGTGTCCCAGGGATATCTTCTGAAATTCAAAGACTCCCTTCCACGGGGGAGATTTCATATTTCTTGATTGTCTGTAAACCAGACAAAGAGAGAGGCGTTCTTACGCTGTGTATAAGATCTGCTTACCATGGGGGTGATCCGCCCAGTCCCAAAAGAGGAACAGGGACTAGGGTTCTACTCAAACCTGTTTGTGGTTCCCAAAAAAGAGGGAACTTTCAGAACAATCTTGGATCTCAAAATTCTAAACAAGTTCCTCAGGGTTCTATCATTCAAGATGGAGACCATTCGGACTATTCTGCCTCTGATCCAGGAAGGTCAATATATGACTATCGTGGACTTAAAGGATGCGTATCTACACATCCCTATTCACAGAAATCATCATCAATTTCTCAGATTTGCCTTTCTAAACAGGCATTACCAGTTTGTGGCACTTCCCTTTGGGTTAGCCACGGCACCAAGAATTTTCACAAAGGTGCTAGGGTCCCTTCTGGCAGTTCTACGACTTCGGGGCATAGCAGTGGCGCCTTATCTAGACGACATCTTAATTCAAGCGTCGACTTTCCAACTTGCCAAGTCTCACACGGACATTGTGTTGGCTTTTTTCACGGGTGGAAGGTGAACATAAAAAAGAGTTCTCTCTTCCCTCTCACAAGAGTTTCCTTTCTAGGGACTCTGATCGATTCGGTAGAAATGAAAATGTTTCTGACGGAAGTCAGAAAATCAAAACTCTTAACCACTTACCGAACTCTTCATTCCATTCCTTGGCCATCTGTGGCTCAGTGTATGGAGGTAATCGGACTCATGGTAGCGGAAATGGACATAGTTCCTTTTGCCCGCCTACATCTCAGACCACTGCAACTATGCATGCTCAAACAGTGGAATGGTGATTATGCAGATTTATCTTCTCAACTTCATCTGGACCAGGAGATCAGAGATTCTCTTCTCTGGTGGTTGTCTCAGGGAATGTACTTCCACAGGCCAGAGTGGCTCATTGTAACGACAGATGCCAGGCTGCTAGGCTGGGGTGCAGTCTGGAACTCCCTGAAAGCACAGGGCTTATGGTCTCAGGAGGAAACTCTTCTTCCGATAAACACCCTAGAACTGAGAGCGCTATTCAAGGCGCTTCAGGCGTGGCCTCAGCTTGCTGCAGCCAAATTCATCATGTTTCCGTCGGACAACATCACGACTGTAGCTTACATCAATCATCAAGGAGGAATAAGGAGTTCTCTAGCGATGATGGAGGTAACCAAAATAATCAGATGGGCAGAGGATCACTCTTGCCATCTCTCAGCAATCCACATTCCAGGAGTAGAGAACTGGGAGGCAGATTTTCTAAGTCGTCAGACTTTTCATCCGGGGGAGTGGGAACTCCATCCAGAGGTATTTGCTCATTCATCTATGGGGCACACCAGAATTGGATCTGATGGCGTCGCGTCAGAATGCCAAACCTCCTTGTTACGGGTCCAGGTCCCGGGATCCCAAGGCGGTACTGATAGATGCTCTAGCAGTACCTTGGTCCTTCAATCTGGCCTACGTATTTCCACCGCTTCCTCTCCTTACACGTCTGGTTGCCAGAATCAAGCAGGAGAGAGCTTCGGTGATTCTGATAGCACCTGCGTGGCAACGCAGGACTTGGTATGCAGACCTAGTGGGCATGTCCTCGGTTCCACCGTGGACCCTGCCAATGAGGCGGGACCTTCTAATCCAAGGTCCGTTCTCATATCCAAATCTAGTTTCTCTGCGTCTGACTGCTTGGAGATTGAACGCCTAGTTCTATCAAAGCATGGGTTCTCTGAGTCGGTCATTGATACCCTGATTCAGGCTAGAAAGCCTGTCATCAGGAAGATCTATCATAAGATTTGGCGCAAATATATTTTTTGGTGTAAGATTAGGATTCCTAGAATATTGTCTTTTCTCCAAGAGGGTTTGGAGAAGGGATTATCAGCTAGTTCTCTAAAAGGACAAATATCTGCTTTGTCTATTCTACTACACAAACGTCTGGCAGATGTCCCAGACATTCAAACTTTTAGTCAGGCTTTTGTCAGAATTAAGCCTGTATTTAAGCCTGCTGCTCCGCCTTGGAGCCTAAACTTAGTCCTTATAGTTCTTCAAGGGGTTCTGTTTGAACCTATGCATTCCATAGATATTACATTTCTAAACAAGATTATGAGTTCTAATCAGCATGGCTTTAGGAGAAATAGATCATGTCAAACTAATCTAATTAGATTCTACGGGGAAGTAAGTAAAAATATAGATAAAGGGGAATCAGTTGATGTGATATACTTAGATTTTGCAAAGGCATTTGATACAGTGCCACATGAGAGATTAATGCACAAAATTAAGGGACTGGGAATAGCTGAAAATTTTAGCTCATGGATAAATAACTGGATAAAAGATAGGGAGCAACGAGTAGTAGTAAATGGATCATACTCAGATTGGACAAAGGTAATCAGTGGCGTCCCCCAGGGATCAGTACTGGGCCCTGTTCTTTTTAATATTTTTATAAATGACTTGGAGCAAGGATTAAATAGCGACATCTCTATTTTTGCAGATGATACTAAGTTAAGTAAGGTCATTAGGTCAGAGCAGGACGAACTCTCTTTACACAGGGATTTGCTAAAATTAGAACTATGGGCAAGTGAATGGAAAATGAGATTTAATACGGAAAAATGTAAGGTTCCACATTTTGGAAGTAAAAATAAGCAGGCTACGTATTTTTTAAATGGGACAAGACTTAGCCAAACACAGGAGGAAAGGGATTTGGGAGTAGTAATAGATAACAAGCTAAAGATGAGTGCACAATGCAGGGCAGCGGCTTCAAAGGCTAATAAGATACTAGCATGTATTAAAAGAGGCATTGATTCAAGGGAGGAAAGCATAATTCTGTCATTATATAAAGCCCTGGTAAGACCTCACCTTGAGTTTGGAGTGCAGTTCTGGGGACCGATTGCTAAAAAAGATATTGCAGAACTAGAAAAAGTTCAGAGAAGGGCCACAAAGCTAATAAGGGGTTTGGAGAAATTAACCTATGAGGAGAGGCTAGCTAAACTGGGTCTGTTCTCTTTAGAAAAAAGGCGCTTGAGAGGTGACATGATTACTTTATATAAATATATTCAAGGCCCATATACAGAGATGGCAGAAGCTCTTTTTATTCCAAGAAAATTGTTTCTGACAAGAGGTCATAATTTAAGGTTGGAAGAAAGGAGATTTAATCTCCTGCAACGGAAACGTTTTTTCACTGTAAGAGCAATAAAATTGTGGAACTCATTACCAAAGGAGGTAGTGAATGCCAATACCATAGATTCATTTAAAAATAGTCTGGATAAATTTCTGTATATAAACAAAATTCATGGATATGATTGCTAGTATTAAATGGGTCACATTTTAATGGGGTTATTTAAGCTTAACTGGAGCTTTTTGTAAGTATTTTAGATTTGTATAGGTTGAACTCGATGGACTTCAGTCTTTTTTCAACCTTATCTACTATGTATGTTACTATGTATGTATCTTGGAAAGTTTTGTTCTTAGTTGCTATCTCTTCGGCTTGAAGAGTTTCTAAGCTATCTGCTTTACAGTGTGATTCCCCTTATCTTATTTTCCATTCAGATAAGGTGGTTTTGCGTACCAAACCTGGTTTTCTTCCTAAGGTTGTTTCTAATAAGAATATCAATCAAGAGATTGTTGTTCCTTCTCTGTGTCCTAATCCTTCATCAAAGAAGGAACGTCTGTTGCACAATCTTGATGTGGTTCGTGCTTTAAAGTTCTACTTACAAGCAACTAAAGATTTCCGTCAAACATCTTCATTGTTTGTTGTTTACTCTGGTAAACGGAGAGGTCAAAGGGCTATGGCTACCTCTCTTTCCTTTTGGCTGAAAAGCATCATCCGTTTGGCCTATGAGACTGCTGGACAGCAGCCTCCTGAAAGAATTACTGCTTATTCTAATAGAGCTGTGGCTTCCACGTGGGTTTTTAAAAATGAGGCTTCTGTTGAACAGATTTGTAAGGCGGCGACTTGGTCTTCACTTCATACTTTTTTCCAAATTTGATACTTTTGCTTCTTCGGAGGCTATTTTTGGGAGAAAGGTTCTACAAGCAGTGGTGCCTTCCGTTTAAGGTCCCTGTCTTGTCCCTCCCTTCCTCTGTGTCCTAAAGCTTTGGTATTGGTATCCCACAAGTAAGGATGAATCTGTGGACTCGATACATCTTACAAGAGAAAACATAATTTATGCTTACCTGATAAATTTATTTCTCTTGTGATGTATTGAGTCCACGGCCCGCCCTGTTTATTATGACAGGCATATATATTTTTATTTTTTAAACTTTCAGTCACCACTGCACCCTATGGTTTCTCCTTTTTCTTCCTAGCCTTCGGTCAAATGACTGGGGGGGTGGAGCTAAGGGGGGAGCTATATAGACAGCTCTGCTGTGGGTGCTCTCTCTGCCACTTCCTGTAGGGAAGGAGAATATCCCACAAGTAAGGATGAATCCGTGGACTCGATACATCACAAGAGAAATAAATTTATCAGGTAAGCATAAATTATGTTTTTAGAACTCCGTGCAATTCTCAGAGCTCTTCAGTTTTGGCCTCTGTTGAAGAGAGAACCATTCATTTGTTTTCAGACAGACAATATTACAACGGTGGCATATGTCAATCATCGGGGTGGGACTCGCAGTCCCCAAGCTATGAAAGAAGTATCTCAGATACTTGTTTGGGCGGAATCCAGCTCCTGTCTAGTTTCTGCGGTTCATATCCCCGATGTAGACAATTGGGAGGCGGATTATCTCAGCCGTCGGACTTTACATCCAGGGGAGTGGTCTCTCCATCCGAATGTGTTTTTTCAGATTTGGGGTCTTCCAGAAATAGATCTGATGGCTTCTCATCTAAACAAGAAACTTCCCAGATACCTGTTACAAGCTCGTAAATCTGTCTCTAGGAAGATTTATTATCGAGTTTGGAAGACTTACATTTCATGGTGTTCTTCTCATAAATTCTCTTGGCATTCTTTTAGAATTCCTAGAATTTTACAGTTTCTTCAGGATGGTTTGGATAAAGGTTTGTCTGCAAGTACTTTGAAGGGACAAATCTTTGCTCTTTCTGTTTTATTTCATAGAAAGATTGCTACTCTTCTTGATATTCACTGTTTTGTACAGGCTTTAGTTCATATTAAGCCTGTCATTAAATCAATTTCTCCTCCTTGGAGTCTTAATTTGGTTTTGAGGGCCGTTACAGGCTCCTCCATTTGAGCCTATGCTTTCTTTGGACATTAAACTACTTTCTTGGAAAGAGTTGTTCCTTTTGGCCATCTCTTCTGCTAGAAGAGTTTCTGAGCTTTCTGCTCTTTCTTGTGAATCTACTTTTCTGATTTTTTTTTTATCAGGATAAGGCGGTTTTGCGGACTTCATTTAAGTTCTTACCTAAGGTTGTGAATTCTAACAACATTAGTAGAGAAATTGTTGTCCCTTCCTTGTGTCCTAATCCTAAGAATTCTTTGGAAAAATCCTTACATTCTTTGGATGAGGTGAGAGCTTTGAAATATTATGTTTAAGCTACTAAAGATTTCAGAAAGACTTCTAGTCTATTTGTTATATTCTCTGGTTCTAGGAAAGGTCAGAAGGCTTCTGCTATTTCCTTGGCTTCTTGGTTAAAGCTTTTGATTCTTCAAGCTTATTTAGAGTCGGGTCAGGCCCGCCTCAGAGAATTACAGCTCATTCTACTAGATCAGTCTCCACTTCATGGGCTTTTAAGAATGAAGCTTCAGTTGATCAGATTTGCAAAGCAGCAACTTGTCCTCTTTGCATACATTTACTAAATTCTACCATTTTGATGTATTTGCTTCTTCAGAAGCAGTTTTTGGTAGAAAAGTTTTTCAGGCAGCTGTTTCAGTTTGATTCTTCTGCTGATGTTTTAAGTTTTTCTTTTCTTCATGAGAATAACTTATATTTTGGGTTGTGAATTTATTTTTCAGCATATGGCTGTTGTTTATTTTTATCCCTCCCTCTCTAGTGACTCTTGCGTGGAGTTCCACATCTTGATCATTGGGAGCAATTTAAAAGGGGGACTGTGGAGAACACTGTATAGAATATGCTGATGACACATTTGTTTAAAGGGACGTTATACAGTAAAACTGGTTTTCCCCAATTACTTTTTAAAGCGATAGTAAACCCAAAAAATGTATTTTAGGATTCAGATAGAACATACGATTTTAAACAACTTTCCAATTTACTTCTATTATCAAATTTACTTTATTTTCTTGTTATCCTTTGCTGAAGGAACAGCATTGCACTACTGGCAGATAGCTGAACACATCTAGGTAGCCAATCACAAGAGAGAGAGATGTTTTCAGGCACCAATTAGCAGCAGCTCCCACTAGTGTAGGATATGTGCATATTCATTTTTTTAACAAGGGATACTAAGAGAACGAAGCACATTTGAAAATAGAAGTGAATTTAAAAGTGTCTTAAAATAACATGCTCTATCTGAATCATGCAAGTTTAATTTTGACTTTCCTATTCCTTTAAGTGTTTTCAGTGTATAAAATATATGGGAAATTGCTCTTTTAGGTTCATTATTGATTATGAAATAGATGTTTTTTCTGATTAAAGCCTCAATCCATTGTTCTCAAGATCATGTCCTTATAAATATACTGAGCATGCTGAAATAGCAGCCCTAATCTTATCTGTCTCTCCCTACATTAAGGCCTCCTTATCTTTCTTCAAGACGGCTTCTAATTATTAATTTGTTTTATTTAAAACTATCTCTGTCTTCAAGACGGCTTCTAATTATTAATTTGTTTTATTTAAAACTTCAGGCACCTCTATACCCTTTGTGTCCTCTTCTCTTTCCATATTCCTTTGGCTGAATGACTGGGGGATTGTGGGAGGTAGTAGGGATACTTAAAGCTTTGCTGGGGTGTTCTTTGCCTCCTGCTGGTGGAGTTGAACTAGTAATTACAATGGATTTGTGGACTCTCCATGCCAGGAAAGAAAATAATTTATCAGGTAAGCATAAATTTTTAAATATATATATATTATTATTTTATAGACTTGTGATATTGGGTAAGTGTTAAATGTGATCAGAAGATGCTTAGACTTTGCCACGTGCCTTGTAATAATGTATGATCCTTCCCCCCCCCCCCTCCGTTTGTGCAGGGGGCCACTCTGCTTCATTTTTATCCCTCCCTTTATAGCAAGTTTGCTGCTACAAGAATCAAGCCACCGATTAATATTCCTCAAGATACATGGGGATGGTCTTGACATATAGGTGTCCTTACATAGGAAAGTATTCCCTGGGGTAAAACCCCAAAACCATGCATGGATTGTGGCTTCTTTTTTTTGAGCAGGGAAGGGGATGTTTCTGAGGTAAATCCAACTCCTCGTGCTTACTGCAGTGAATTATACCCTGTTGTATTGCCATGTATCAATGGCTAAGCTCTGTAACAGCTACAGTTTTCTGCAGATCAAGTTGTTTCATCTTTATTTCTTTCATACAGGTGGTGAGGGTCCACAATCCATTACTCCTGGCCACAAGTAGGGTGCAAAGATTCCCAAAACTCCAAGAGCCTCTATTATAAGTACTAGTTCATCAAAAACTAGATCATCTGAACACTTTCCTACTAATGTTAAGTGTATATTTTGCAAGCGGGTTGTCATTATCCCCTCCTGCTCAGCTTTGCTAATTATGTACAGATCATTCTATACATGCTGTTCTTGCTTCTAGGGGTGTCTGTCCTCTCTCTGTTTGCTCTATACAGGGGAGTTATTCAGATTTTGCCCCAGAATTTAAAGATTTTGTATGCTCTACTATATCTGAAATGTTGGTGGCTATGCTCCCTCTAAGTAAGTGTGTAAGAATTTCAGAATATCAGATTTGAGTCTGTTATTAGGCTACATGTTTCAGGGCTTGGTTTTTCTGATTTATTTTCTGAGGGTGAAGTGTTTTCAGATGATGAAGAGTCAGTCTCTGATCAGGAAACTGAATCCTCTTCGTTTTATTTTTTAATTTTTTAAACTTGAACACCTTCGTTCTCTTAAGAGAATTGTTGGGTTTAACAGTTGGGTTTAACTTTTAAACCTTCTGTTGTCATCTAAAGTATTTTCATTACTTGATGCTATCTCTGAGATGATTTCTCAAGAGTGCTCCAAGCCTGGTATCTCTTCAGGAAGCTATTCATAATGTGGATGAGGCTATTTCTACTTTGACTAAGCTTACTACTATTCCTTTCTTTCATGTAATTAGCAAGAGTCCATGAGCTAGTGACGTATGGGATATACATTCCTACCAGGAGGGGCAAAGTTTCCCAAACCTTAAAATGCCTATAAATACACCCCTCACCACACCCACAATTCAGTTTTACAAACTTTGCCTCCGATGGAGGTGGTGAAGTAAGTTTGTGCTAGATTCTACGTTGATATGCGCTCCGCAGCAAGTTGGAGCCCGGTTTTCCTCTCAGCGTGCAGTGAATGTCAGAGGGATGTGAGGAGAGTATTGCCTATTTGAATGCAATGATCTCCTTCTACGGGGTCTATTTCATAGGTTCTCTGTTATCGGTCGTAGAGATTCATCTCTTACCTCCCTTTTCAGATCGACGATATACTCTTATATATACCATTACCTCTGCTGATTCTCGTTTCAGTACTGGTTTGGCTTTCTACAAACATGTAGATGAGTGTCCTGGGGTAAGTAAATCTTATTTTCTGTGACACTCTAAGCTATGGTTGGGCACTTTGTTTATAAAGTTCTAAATATATGTATTCAAACATTTATTTGCCTTCACTCAGAATGTTCAACTTTCCTTATTTTCAGACAGTCAGTTTCATATTTGGGATAATGCATTTGAATTAATCATTTTTTCTTACCTTCAAAAATTTGACTCTTTTTTTCCTGTGGGCTGTTAGGCTCGCGGGGGCTGAAAATGCTTCATTTTATTGTGTCATTCTTGGTGCGGACTTTATTGGCGCAAAAATTCTTTTCCGTTTCCGGCGTCATACGTGTCGCCGGAAGTTGCGTCATTTTTTTACGTTATTTTGCGCCAAAAATGTCGGCGTTCCGGATGTGGCGTCATTTTTGGCGCCAAAAGCATTTAGGCGCCAAATAATGTGGGCGTCTTATTTGGCGCTAAAAAATAAGGGCGTCGCTTTTGTCTCCACATTATTTAAGTCTTATTTTTTCAGTGCTTCTGGTTGCTAGAAGCTTGTTCTTTGGCATTTTTTCCCATTCCTGAAACTGTCATTTAAGGAATTTGATCAATTTTGCTTTATATGTTGTTTTTTCTCTTACATATTGCAAGATGTCTCACGTTGCATCTGAGTCAGAAGATACTACAGGAAAATCGCTGTCTACTGCTGGAGCTACCAAGCTAAGTGTATCTGCTATAATTTTTGGTATCTGTTTCTCCAGCTGTTGTTTGTATTGCATGTCATGACAAACTTATTAATGCAGATAAAATTTCCTTTAGTACTGTTACATTGCCTGTTGCTGTTCCGTCAACATCTAATTTTCAGAGTGTTCCTGATAAACATAAGAGATTTTATTTTTTAAATCCATTAAGAAGACTATGTCTGTTATTTCTCCTTCTAGTTTACATAAAAGTCTTTTAAAACTTCTCTTTTTTCAGATGAATTTTTAAATGAACATCATCATTCTGATACTGATAATGGTTCTTCTGGTTCAGAGGTTTCTGTCTCAGAGGTTGATGCTGATAAATCTTTGTATTTGTTCAAGATGGAATTTATTCGTGCTTTATTTAAAGAAATATTAATTGCATTAGAAATAGAGGATTCTGGTCCTCTTGATTCTAAATCTAAACGTTTAAATAAGGTTTTTAAATCTCCTGTAGTTATTCCAGAAGTGTTTAATCTCCCTGATGCTATTTCTGAAGTAATTTCCAGGGAATGGAATAATTTGGGTAATTCTTTTACTCCTTCTAAACGTTTAAGCAATTATATCCTGTGCCATCTGACAGATTAGAGGTTTTTTTGGGACAAAATCCCTAAGGTTATGGGGCTGTCTCTACTCCTGCTAAATGTGCTACTATTCCTACGGCAGATAGTAATTCATTTAAGGATCCTTTAGATAGGAAAATTGAATCCTTTCTAAGAAAAGCTTACTTATGTTCAGGTAATCTTCTTAGACTTGCTATATTTTTAGCGGATGTTGCTGCAGCTTCAACTTTTTGGTTAGAAGCTTTAGCGCAACAAGTAACAGATCATAATTTTATAGCATTATTATTATTCTATAACATGCTAATAATTTTATTGGTGATACCATCTTTTGATATCATTAGAGTTGATGTCAGGTATATGTCTCTAGCTATTTTAGCTAGAAAAGCTTTATGGATTAAACTTGGAATACTGATATGTCTTCTAAGTCAACTTTGCTTTCCCTTTCTTTCCAGGGTAATAAATTATTATTTCAACTGTTTCTGGAAGGAAGGGAACTTTTTTACCAAAGGATAAAAAATCTAAGGTAAATTTAGGTCTAATAATCATTTCGTTCCTTTCCTCACAATAAGGAACAAAAGCCTGATCCTTCATTCTCAGGAGCGGTATCAGTTTGGAAACTATTTCCAGTTTGGAATATATCCAAGCCTTTTAGAAAACCTATAGCCAGCTCCTAAGTACCCATGAAGGTACGGACCTTATTCCAGCTCAGCTGGTATGGGGCAGATTACGTTTTCTTCAAAGAAATTTTGATCAATTCCGTTCTCAATTTCTGGTTTCAGAACATTGTTTCAGAAAGGTGCAGAATTGGCTTCAGTTAAGGCCTCCTGCTAAGAGATTTTTTTTTCTTTCCCGTGTCCCAGTTAACACAGCAAAGGCTCAGCATTTCTGAAATGTGTTTCAGATCTAGAGTTGGCTGGAGTAATTATGCCAGTTCCATTTCTTGGACAGGGGCTGGGGTTTTATTTTATCTCTTCATTGTACCAAAGAAGGTCAATTCCTTCAGACCAGTTTCGGATCTATCAATATTGAATCGTTATGTAAGGATACCAACATTCGAGATGGTTACTGTAGGACTGTCCTGCCTTTTGTTTAGCAAGGGCATTATATGTCTACAATAGATTTACAGGATGTGTATCTACATATTCCGATTCATCCAGATCACTTTTAGTGTCTGAGATTCTCTTTTTAGACAAGCATTACCAGTTTTGTGGCTCTACCGTTTGGCCTAGCCTCAGTTCCAAGAATTTTTTTCAAAGGTTCTCGGTGCCCTTCTTTCTGTAATCAGAGAACAGGGTTTTTTTGGTATTTCCTTATTGGACAATATCTGGGTACTTGCTCAGTCTTCTCATTTTCGAAGAATCTCATACGAATCGACTTGTGTTGTTTCTTCAAGTTCATGGTTGGAGGATCAATTTACCAATCAGTTCATTGATTCCTCAGACAAGTGTAACCTTTTTAGGTTTCTAGAATAGATTCAGTGTCTATGACTCTGTCCTTGTCAGACAAGAGAAGTTTAACATTGATATCAGCTTGTCAAAACCTTCAGTCACAATCATTCCCTTTGGTAGCCTTATGCATGGTAATTTTAGGTCTTAGGACTGCCGCATCAGATGCGATCTCCTTTGCTCGTTTTCACATGCGACCTCTTCAGCTCTGTATGCTGAACCAATGGTGCAGGGATTACTCAAAGATATCTCAATTAATATCTTTAAACCGATTATACGACACTCTCTGACATGGTGGGCAGATCACCATCGTTTAGTTCAGGGGGCTTCTTTGTTCTTCCGACCTGGACTATAATCTCAACAGATGCAAGTCTTACAGGTTGGGGAGCTGTGTGGGGGTATCTGATGGCACAAGGGGTTTGGGAATCTCAGGAGGTGAGATTTCCGATCAATATTTTGGAACTCCGTGCAATTTCAGAGCTCTTCAGTCTTGGCCTCTTCTGAAGAGAGAGTTGTTCATTTGTTTTCAGATAGACAATGTCACAACTGTGGCATACATCAATCATCAAGGAGGGACTCACAGTCCTCTGGCTATGAAAGAAGTATCTCGAATTTTGGTTTGGGCGGAATCCAGCTCCTGTCTAATCTCTGCGGTTCATATCCCAGATATGGACAATTGGAAAGCGGATTATCTCAGTCGCCAAACGTTGCACCTGGGCGAATGGTCTTCACCCAGAGGTATTTCCTCAGATTGTTCAAATGTGGGAACTCTCAGAAATAGATCTGATGGCTTCTCATCTAAACAAGAAACTTCCCTGGTATCTGTCCGGATCCAGGGATCCTCGGGCGGAGGCAGTGGATGCATTATCTCTTCCTTACAAGTGTCATCCTGCCTATATCTTTCCGCCTCTAGTTCTTCTTCCAAGGGTATTCTTAATATTCTAAAGGAATGCTCGTTTGTCCTGCTGGTAGCTCCAGCATGGCCTCACAGGTTTTGGTATGCGGAT